>NW_022990501.1:5208255-5511496 GCF_902827175.1 Gymnodraco acuticeps
AGAGGAAAAGAGCGCTTCCGCTATCTCTCCCGTGTTATTATCCAAATTGAATGTAAACTTGAATAATGTACATCATTTGAATGTAATAATGATGTTGGTTGTTGTTTGTGGAAGCTCCAGTGAATGAGCCCATTAACTGAGTTTTAAACATCACTTTAAATGGAAGATCCCCATAGGCCCCGCCCACTCGATCGGATCGGCCGATACTGATTCCGGCGATCGGCCCCAACATTGGCGATCGGAGCATCCCTTGTATATACTTATAAAATAATACTTTGCCAATGTCAGGAGATACTTATATAAAATATGGTCATTTAACTAACATGAATGTATGGCTGGGAGTTAGAGCAGCATTGTTTTTTTTATTCTTCATGTTTAATGCTTCAGAACACTGACTGATCATCAGGATCGATGCTGCTGTTGGTCCTCACCTCTCTGTGCGTCACAACAGTCATGCTCTTCCTCCTCACTACCTTCTTCATCATTACTTCCTCCTTCCTCCTCCTGTTCTACCTTTCCCTCTCCTTCCACAGTAGAGGCAGTCTCTGACACCTCTTCCTCCTGGCATGTGGTGAAGAAGCCCTGGAGACTGCTGTCAGAGTCTACCTTGAAAGGTGGAGGCTGAAAAATGGACACGTAAATGTGAAGTACGGAGTGAATTAAAAGGAGGCACGTTAACACTGTGTTGGTTTGGGTCTTTCACGAGTGAGGATAATGAAATGAGTGAGCTTTACTGAGGTGTCTCTTGGTGTGGTGAAGCTCTCAGACTGCTGATACACAGGGGTGGGGGGGTCGCACACAGGGGAGTCTTGGAGATTGGCCTCAATGAAACCTGTCATCACACGTCGGCGTACGTCTGTCAAAACAGGGAAATACCTCATGTCACTTATGTTCTCCTGTACTGGACATTTTATTTGAAATGTTTATCAAATATCTATCAATGCACGTAAGATCCAAGTCCAGGTTACAGTTGCCCTTCTGCCGTTTATTATTATAGTTTTTATGTCACAGCGAGAAACCTGGTTCTCCAAACAGGATCTTTTCTGTATTCCCCCTCCTGTCCATCTACATAGAGTGGTGCAGGAATTACTCCTAAAACCAAGAATTAAGTCAGCGTTTCACCAATTCCTGTGAGATCTGAAGTTGATACAAGCTTAAGAGATTTTCACATTTTGTTCTACAACATGAAATACGTCAGAAATGACCCAACTGATAAATGTCCGAAGCTTTAAGGAGACTTGGGCGACCTTGGGTCTCATGAAAGGAGCTATAACAATCCAAGTTATTATTATTATTACTATTACACATCATCACAACAAACATTAGCTGCCTTTAGCTTAGCATTTACAGCCTAATGTTAGCTGTTTGCTTCTGGAGATTGCATTTACGCTTTCAAAATCAGAAAGTGGTGTTAATATGTGGAGATTAGCTTGCTCAACAAAATGTGTAAGTATCATAAATGTTGCTAAAGATATTATTTTGTGAAATATTGCCAAATCTTCTGGGTCGGCATTAGAATGAAATCATCATCACTGCACCACCACTCTGCAGTGTAGATCATAAATAAACACTGTTAAGCTCGCTTTGCATTTCTCACGTAGATTCAAAATGTTCTAGAGATTTCCACCTCCAGTTATTAGTAGTAGCTTTAAACTTGGGAGAACTTCCCAAACATTTATGGTGAAAACACTTAAGTCCAATTGTGTGAAAAACAGGTATTTTCATAAAAGAGAACATTATGTGTGGTTTTACCTGGGCTACGTGGGGTACTGTTACAGGGGGGGGCGCGTCCGCTGACAGAGACACTGGGGAGCTTCTCCTGAGCCGGAGCTGGAGAGGCTGTGATGCTGGAGAGTTCAGCTAGCAGAGCCATGTCTAACTGAGCCCTACACACACACACACACACACACACACACACACACACACACACACACACACACACACCACACAACACCACACACACACACACACACCACACACACACACACACACACACACACCACACACACACACACACACACACACACCACACACACACACACACACACACACAAAGATCAGCTTCTAAGGAGAAACATTACTGTGGGATGGACCTTATAACCTAACACTTTACAGTATAAACTAGCTACGACCAAATATATAGTATTTATTAATGTACATTATTTAAAGTCTGTTAATTTATGAAACAGGTCAAAACTAGGCTAAGAGGCCAACAATACATGTTCAATGTGTGCATGAGCAGTTACAGTATGAGTCTGTATCTGAAAAAAGTAATTTCACATCAGAACATGATTTCTGCCAGATTAATTCCCACACAAATCAGGAGGGTGCTTTAAATGACTAGCTTGGGGGAGGCTGTGGCTCAGTCGCTAGTGTGCTGGACTTGGAATCAGGGGGGGTAGC
The DNA here is from genome assembly GCF_902827175.1 of Gymnodraco acuticeps. Classification (NCBI taxonomy): domain Eukaryota; kingdom Metazoa; phylum Chordata; class Actinopteri; order Perciformes; family Bathydraconidae; genus Gymnodraco; species Gymnodraco acuticeps. The sequence goes on from NW_022990501.1 coordinate 5,210,659, forward strand.
AAGTTCGAGTCCCACTGCAGTCAGCATGTCGTTGTGTCCCTGAGACACTTCACCCCAAATTGCTCCTGTGGGGATTGTCCACAGGACTGAATGCATGTAAGTCGCTTTGGATAAAAGCGTCTAACAAATGACAGGGCTCACTTGTTAGCATGGATCATCCGAGGCATGTGTTGGAGCCATTTAGATCTATTCTAAAACTTTTTCGAGTTATTGTTTAAAATATGAGTTATTCCTTTTTTTGTATATGACACTATGCTTCACCTGTAGTTGGTGCTGATGGGAGACTTTAAATGGAAAAGCAAATGTTTTGTTTGTGGGTCACAGTTTTTCCGACGTGTTCTCGGGTGTGTCTAAGACAGGGTTGCCCACACTGTTTCAGCTTGGGAGCTACTTTTAAAATGTCCAAGTCAAAATGATCTACCTACAGGGCCCAATCTGTGCCCCCACGCAAAGTCATGAGGCCCTCTGTGCTGCGAGCGTCGAGCGTGAGGCCCCACGCAGTGTGTGTGATCTGCCTGTAGGGAGGGGCGGGCCTGTCTACCTACATTAAAAATGCTAAACATATACTTATTCATATATATAGGGCCTACTGAGTATAGCCTACATTATGTTGGTGTACCTTGCATAACTGCATGAACCCGTATGGCACAATACAAGTACTGTACATTTTTGGTCATTACGTCCATTTGATACCCTTTCTTTAGTAGAGTGGTATACATTGGAAGGCTATCTAGGTAATCAGCTCGCCGGTGATTTGCAGCTGGCATGGTTGACTGCGCATGCTAGTACTAGACTCCTGGTACTAGCATGGGTTAAATGCAGAGAACAAATGTCACTGTGTGTGCTGTGTGCTCTGCATGTGTGACCATTAAAGAGGGTTTCATCCCTCCCATTCTATTCTAACTGCGTGTTAGAGTAGATGAGATCTGTACGTCAATCAAGTGGCAAATGCCATAGTCAGGATGGATGATAGGATAACTTTATTTTTTAATGCCATGCGATCTACCCACACTACCTTTGCGATTGCGATCGACGTATTGGGCACCCCTGCTCTAAGAGAATAAGCCTAGGATAAGACATTTCAGCTTGTCTGGAGAAAGAGAGCAAATACATGCTGTACATTATATATTTCTGAAGTATCATATATTGTCCCTGTGGAGTAACGTATCTTTGCCATCAATGCACCTACAATATAAAGCTAGCATGTTAGTGTTCTTACATGTTAGTTTTGGGTGTACATTGAGCCAGTGTTCCACTGACATCTGGATCAGTGTCTATTTCCTCAAAGTTGTTTTCATCGTCTGAGGAGGAAAACAGAGAAACTTTGTTAAACATTTATGCCACTTTGCAAAAATCTTTCTCACATTTGTCACAATATCAATATCTTACGAGTGTTGTGAGTATCCTGCAGGCGACTCTCCCTTGGTGCAGGCTTGCACACTTCCACAGTAACATCTGCATCTTCTTCTGAACTGGATGTCTTGAGGGGACGAATCATGTTTGCATAAAAGACAATGAATTTGAGGTCACGGAATGCATTTCAGTCAAAGCCATGCAGATGTGGCTGAACAGCCTTCACTTGGACGCCAAGTGGCACAGGGAAGTCAGGGTGTCGCAGCATTGCCTCCACTCTCTGTCACGCTGGAGGGGCAGGGCCTATCTCCTGATGGGCGTGCCCATGGGCATGATACAGCCGGTGTCACGTGGGTCACAGGTGACTTTGTTGTTATTGGTACTCGAGCTGCGCATGCGCGCGATGGACATATCCAGTGCTTAAAGCACCGCCTCTGGCGGTCATCTGGGACTCATAGAACCGTAGTTACAGCCGTAACTATCGTTGTATACACTGGGTATACGCCAAGATGGGCATTCTCTTAATCCCAACATGTGCATCTTAACTATTCCATTTTGGTTTTATATTTATCGTTGCATGTTTTTGTATTTATGCCTCGTGGTTTTAATGGTGTGATTTGCCCATTACAAACCCCCTCTACTACATGAAGTACACCACTCCTCAAACAATTCTAAGTACTAACAAAGGTCTGAATTCTGGCATTGCTTTTTTAAGTCTGTTATCAATTGCTTTGCCTAAATCTACAATACTTTTACCTTGTCACACATTTTCAATTGCATGTGTTATCAGTTTTAACCTCTTATATCTAAAAAGGACAATTTTAATTTCTGTTGTAATTTATTGATATTAATAAATGTGTTTCCTGTGGTGCTCTGTTCTTTGACAGTGGAAATGAGTGTTGCTGATACAAATAAGAACCTCACAATATTGTGACATATACTCAACATAGAAAAATGTGTTCAAAAAAGTGTAAAAAACACAGTGTTGTTGTACCTGCTGCTTGTTCCCAGAAATGATATAGGGAAGGCTGCCGTCCACAGCTGACATGTAGTGGCTCTGCTCCTCTGTGCTGAGATCAGCAGCCACTGTCATGTAGTGGTCTGAGGACCCACCATCCTCTTCCTCATGCTCTTTAAGGGGGTAGTAACTGAGCCATAAAGCCAGCTCTTCCTGGCTCAGCAGTTCCCACTCTCTGGTCAGGAGCTGGGCCTCCAGGTTCCTCCCCCAATCCTCTCCTCCCTGAGGTATCACACTGTACCTCTTTGAAGGTGGTCCAACAGCCGAACGGACTCCTGAATAGTTGCTGGAGGAATCTGTTTGGATATCAGATGGAGCATCTCTGAGCAGTTGGTCCAGTGGGTCCTCCTCTATGTGTTGCTCCACTGTGTCCAGGCTCCTGCTGGCCTGCTGCAGCAGCTCCCAGCTCACTTTGAGGTTGACAGCCACGGTGCTGATCTGATGATCCGTTTCTCTTTCTGACAGCCGAAGGTCGTCCAGCTGCTCCACCATTTCCCCGTCTGTGTCTGTCTCCGCTTCAGGTTCTTCCTCAACAATAACTGGCTCTGGGTAAGGGTACACCTGATGGTGGACAGGTTCTCCCTCTGTACATCCATCCCTTTCTCTCTCCAGCTCTGGCTCTCTGAGCAGCTGCTGGCCCAGGAAAACCTGTCTCTGCACATATGTGGGTCTGTGGACAACTGAGAGGGTTTGAGGTCATCCTTTTGTGATTGATTATGTGCCTGAAGCATACACCGTTTATACAGTTCTAAACTATTGTTTTATATTTACACATGGATTGTGGATTAGGGCTGAACGATTAATCGATTTTAAATCAAAATCGCGATTCGAGATGATGCGATTATCAAATCGCAAAGCCTGCGATTTTTTATAACTTTTTTTTTTTTTACAATTTTATTTTATTCTTCTTCTTGTGTGTCAGTCATCACACCAATCAGAAGGGCTGTGCTCCACATGTACCAGCCATTGTTAATCAATCAGAAGTGGCCCATGATAGAAGGTGATAGACAGATTGATCCAATCACCTGCCAAGTGCTTTTGAAAGTGCCTGCCCTTTCCAAATGGCTTCCAATGGAGCTTTAGATGGTTTGGTGAAACAAAGCATCTGAGTCAGGTTAGCAATGCTCCATCACGTGTTTCTATGACAGGGTGAATCTTAAACTGAAGCTTGACTTTAAAGCAACCCAACGGAAGTTTCATGTAAGTTTAGTTCTTTCACTCGTAGCTCGGGCTGCGGGGGTGCTAGAGACAGGAGTACGTTGATACGACCTTCCTAGCCGGAGTTATGGCCGCATTTTACAATAAACTTCCGTTGGGTTGCTTAAAAATAAATATCGCAAATCGAATCGCAATATTTGTCAGAAAAATCGCAATTCGATTTTTTTTCCCAAAATCGTGCAGCCCTATTGTGGATCTTCTCACACTACTCACAGTGAGGCAAATCTTTCCCCATAACATGGGAAGCCTTTAAGTTTGTGTTGTGCTCAGTACCGCTCTCTTCTGGTTCCCCAACGATGGTATGCCAGTTCGGGGTCTTGACCTCAGGCTCCAGATCTTCTTCTGCGTCCGTGCTTAACTCTTCCTCCAGGGAAAACCTCTGCCGCAAACACACACAGAACAGTGTATTATGCAAGATGACAATGTATTTGTTCATGGTGCATGTATTATTTGCAACATTATAACTGAACATATTACAGGGATTGTGTTGACCGGGGGTGTTAAGTTGATCTTCCACACTTGTATGTCTGATTGTGTCTGTCTGTTATTCTTTACATTATAATAGTGGTGGTCGCACATGTCAGGGCATGTGCATGATATGTCTGTTTGAAATGGAATACCTGTATCTAACTGGGAATGTTGTTAATGGCATTGGAAGAACTACTCAAAGCTTTTAATCTAAAGTGAAACTATTAGGCTTACTATTAATACCGCACATTAAAAGTGCGGTATGGTCCTACATTCCTTTGATGTAAAAAACACCAGAAGTAAGTAACAGTTCGAGTTGAGCATCTTGCTCTAAGTTCTTTGGGTGAACTATCAGTTAAAATGGTAACATCATTCAATATTTAGGATTTCACCATTACAATAAATAAAGCTGTTAGGAGCCCTTTATGATGTTGCCTACCTTGCCTAACAGTTAAGTGAACCAGCCTGTTTTTCACAGGTGTTTCTGACCCTAGTGGAATTGGGTTTGTAATGCAGCTACGTATTGCAGTGTGGACAGGAGCCGTGTAAGAGCGGCTTTTGAGAAGTACAACAGACCAAGAGATGGACCCGTTCCGAATGGGCACTGCTCCAGTACCTGGATGTCCTGTTGCAGAGTGCAGCTCAGACTATGCAGGCTGCAGCTGCGGTCCTGTGGGGGGGGCTGCAGGCCTGTCCGCACCACATCATAGTACGGCTGTGGAAGCCTGCTATCTGCTGCCAGAACCCGTCCTGCATCTATCTCCTTCTTGATAGTGTCCAGGTCTGCTGTGCCCCATGGTTCACTGTCTGAAACAAAGCATAACACTTGGAGGCGTTTTCCTTTTCAGCAAACTGTCACATCATCTATATCTGAAAACTACAGGTGCTTCCCTGCTGTCCATTTAGTCCTCTTTATATCCAGATTCAAACGCTCAGATGTTATTAGGGACATTTCTTATTTGATAGAGAAAGGAAAAACAAGACATGGAGCTTACAAAGTTCAATTCCTTTTTCACGTTTTTGAGACCACAATAACAATCCTCTGAACCATAGAAAAAGCAACAACTTAGTGGTGAAGGAATGAGTTGTATAACCCGGAAATGAGTTAGCATTTGACTAATTCCAGTTCACAGGTTTTTGATTCGATGTCTGAAATCAAATCTGTGGTTAACACAAGCTTTAGAGATGTTTTGTTCTAAATCCGTCAGTAAATATCTCACTGTGAATGTCTAAAGCTTCTATGCATCGTAAAAACAGAGGTTAATAACTAATGTTTAAATGAGAGAACTAAATGTTATCACGCCAAACATTAGCCACCTTTAGCTTAGCGCAGGTGATGCGCAGCCATGCAACTGTGATGTTGTTACTTTACCACCCAACCTTAGCTTTTTACTTCTGGAGATTGCATTTAGGCTTTTAAAAACCTTTTTAAAGGGAGGTTTTTGGAGGGAGCCCTTGATGCTAAATTCCAGGTCAGCCTACAAAAATATGACACGACTGCACCGCTCGATTCCCTGACATACAATGTTTCGGTCTAAAATGGGGTGCGAAGGATGTGAGAGCTACTTGTGTAGAGTTCCTGGATTAGAGCACACAGACTGTAGATGTCCGCCTGCACTGTGCACGGTCGCTGCTTGATGACCTCTGGAGCCGCCCATCTGTAGAGACTGGGGGGCAGGACTATGTGCATGGGGGGTTTGACACATTTCCTTTGACTGCTGGAGAAATACACACACAATATAATTACTACCTCTTAATACTATTCTTTTAGGAAATATTCCTCAGGTTTGCTGTTATCTGTCTCATTGAAAATGCAATCCAATTTCATCTACCCAGTTATTAATATGTACAGATGTACTGTATATACAACAGTTTAAACATCACGATATGTCATACTTCTTGTACTTGGTTATACACTGAAAAACATGCAATGTGCATATGTGTATAAACTAGGGATGCACCGAATATTCGGCCACCGAAAATTATCGGCCGAAAATGGTTAAAAAGGCCCTTTCGGCTTTCGGCCTCTAATCATTAACCCATGTTTGTATCATGGAGTTAACTCCGTGTGTTGCTGCTAGCATACAGAACACCTGACGTGGAAACGTTACTCGTGGATGGTGCTACAGAGCTGCTAGAAAGACGGTCGAACCCGGTACATTCCTCCGTCTGCATGCGGTGCACTTTTGCTAAATGTTTAGACAAATTGCTCGTGCGCCCTTACATGCTAAACTCTTATTGCACTTATGGTAACAAGTATTCTCCACATCGAGACAGGTAAAGTTTAACCACACCTCGGAGCGCGTTCTCTCCGCCATCTCCGCAGTGTGCTCCGCTGCATGTAGCAGCTGCGTGTGTGTAAACTGCCCCGCCCCCTCGCACACAGACGGGGGAGAGAGATCTCGTCTGATCGAAAACACATCATAGACGCATTTGTTGTCTTTGCATATTAGAAACGAGTTGGCGACACTAAGACTGCGATATAATGTTTTTTAGCAATAATACATGACATATATAAATGTACTGTATGCATTCAAAAGTGCTGAATAAATGTTTTATGGACCCATAATAGTGATTATTATTTAAGTTAAGTTTTGCCATAATCATGTCTATTTCCATAATCAGGTAGCTGAACAACATTGGTAAAAATGTATACATTATATATATATATTTCTATTAATCATTTTCGGCCTTTCGGCATTCGGTTTTCGGCCAACTGTTCCTATTTTCGGTATCGGTTTCGGCCAAGAATTTCCCATTCGGTGCACCCCTAGTATAAACAAACAAAGTTTGATTGTTTACAACAAGCTATGCCTAGGTCTGCCTACCTGGGGACCATGAAGCCTAAACATGTTAGTTTGGCCACAGTGAGCTTTGTGAGGACCACAGAGTGTGAAGACAGGCTCCTCATCACCAGACCCGCCCTGTGCAGGAACTGCAGACCCTCGACCACCTGCAGCAGCACCGACAGCAGCCACCTCTCCTGCAGCACGGGAAACTCTGCACGCTGCGCACACACAAACACACACACATACACACTACTCTACTCATTGTTGCTACAGCTTGATTAAAGTTTGATTTAAGACATTAAGGACTTTTTAAATGCCATTTAGAATAATAACTTGACAAATAAAAAATGAAAATCCCTGCAGACAAGCATAAATGTTGTTGGTCCTGTTATCGTGGTATAGTGATCTGTTTGACTAAAGTATTTTGAAATTGCAATGTAAGAAAGGGTGTTAAAATCCTACTGCCTATGAAATGTATTTCAGACATCGTAAAACTAGCTAAGGCCTTATTTCTTTATTTTTAAATACAATGCTTTCAATAAAAAAAGGTGGAAAGGTTGAAATGTGGGGAAACAAGCAAAGGATTTTCCTATATATTTTAGTTTTGTTTGGCATCATCCCACCCAGTATGATAGTCCACACAAATACACAGCATCCAATCACAAATATAAAGAGCAAATCATACAAGTGGTCTTAAAGCGTGTCTGAGTGTCTTTGTTACCCTGTTGTGCAGCAGGTTGTGCAGAGAGCCAATTTCTACTGGTTCAAACACCAAACTGGTTCTCATGAGGTCATCAGACAGACTCACTGCCATCAGCTGCAGCAGCTGCGGGTGGAACAGCTGGCTGACACACACATAAATAAAATGTCAAGTTAGTCATGAATTGAATGTTATGGCGCGTTTCCACTGCAGCGGGTAGCTCGCTTTAAGCGTGCCGAGCCGTGCGGGGCCGTTTTGGTTGCGTTTCCACTTGGCCTAGTTTTGGCCCGGGGCTACTTTTTCACCTTTTTTCTGGCCCGACTAAATCGTGGTTCTAGGGCCAGGAACAACCAGGCTGAGTCGGGCTGAGTATGCTAAACTAGAGAGAGAATCGCTGGCAAGGCGGCTACAACTACAACAAGATGAACATATTTGACCGTGATTTAATTGTAATACACGTTTCAAAATGAGGCCGAAGTAACAACATACTGATACCGGTTAGTAAAAACCATGAATTAATGCTTTGACAAGTCTGCAGACAGATGGCAGGCGAAAAACCCTTTTAAAATGCGTGTTTTCTAAATGTAGCTTGGCTAAGCTAACGTTATATATGCTCAGACCGTCCACACTCACAACAACGGCCTATAAAGACATAAATAAACCAGCGACTGTATTCGCCATGACACAGGCAGTCTGTGGTTTGTACTTGTTTAACTTTTGTCAAGTTTCTGAACAGATATGAGGAGCTGTGAGCTCTGAGTGCTAAGAGCTAACGGCTGTGTTGTTTTTCTGGGGCTCTCATTGAAGATGACGTCACGGCTCCGCCTACACTGCGTTACTATAGTAACTGCCCCAGTTCCTAAACTGTAATGGAAGCGCAGCATTAAAGTGAGCCGGGCCTAATAAGGCCTAACCAAACCGAGCGAGGCCTGCAGTGGAAACGCGCCATTAGTTTGGGAGAGCTGATATTCTGCTAAATGTTTGCACAGTAAAGTCCAGCCCCCAGGAAGTGAATAAAGCAAATGTTCGTAGATACAAAACGTTGGTACTACAACTTCCATGTCAACCTGTGCCGTCATCTGGGCTAAAATAAAATGTTCCAGTGGACTAACATTAGGACGTCCGTTAATCATAGAATATCCTTTCGGTAGATTCACTTCTCAGTACAATCGCAGATGGATGCCGGGATGGTTAAGGATGGTTAAGGTTAGGCATCGGCCTCAAATAGTTAAGGTCAGGAAAGGCTGCCGGACAGCGAGCCTCACTATTTTACAAATCTAATGTCCAAGGTTTGCTTTTATAAATCAACTTCTTGCTGTGCTCCAGACTTTGGAAATCTGGTTATTAATTCATTAAAACTTCTGTGGCAGAGTGCACATTTTTGTTAATTTAGAAATGCCACGAACTAACAACCAAAAATTGATTTTCCCACATACAGTAATTCCTGTCTGTCTCACCTGCAGTATTCCTGTTCTATGAGCAGCAGGTCCAGATATGCTGTGCGACTGTCCCTTAGTGTTTTTACTGTCACCCTTGAGCCCCTCCAGCTGTAAATCAAACAAACAAGAGCTCACAATTTGGTCAGTACAGTAATAGCTTATGTTATATCATTATAATAATAATATCATGCTGCTTATCTTATGAGATTAAATAGATAATAAATGTAAATCTTAATCATATTTCCTACAGTGATGTAAATCAGTAAAGGGGTCTTAATGACTTGAGTTTGACTGATATATTCACTTGTTTTTTACATTCCATTCCAAGGTACAATATTTAATATTACACTTTGTCTTATCTCATTCGCGGCAGTGGTTGTCTCCCGTTCGGACTGAATACACAGCGTGGACTGGTACATGGTGCCAATTCACCTCCTGGGCCCTGCCGAGGTGCCTTGAGCAAGGCAGCGAACTACCAACTGCTCTGGGCAGTATATCAACTTGGTATGTGATGTGAGTGAAGTAATTGCCCCATTGGGGATCAATAAAGTATATCTTCTTCTTAATTTAATTTGACATGTACGTATTCCTGTATTCCACTATTGTTGCACTGTTACTTATTGCCAACAAGCTTTAACTGTTGTGCATATGACAATAAAACCTTTGAATCCTTTGAATATATCTTCCAATCGTTATTTGATGAAAGATCCTCTAGCCAGCAGGGGGTGCTGCATTTTAGTTTCTCTGCACCACGTGTGAATATTTGTCAACATACATGGAATTCTGATATTCTTCTAAGGATAGGCGCATTCATGTTCTTACTTGGTCATTGAGGCCAAAGAGCCACAGGTGAAGGTCAGCACAGGTTCATCATCAGCCGGGGTCAGATCACTATCTCTGATCAGAGGAATAGATGCTGGCACAGCTAATGCCTGGCACTGCTTGTTGACACAAACCTAGACACAAGGAATACTCCAGTTGTTTTATGGTATCCATGTCACAGCTGCTCCTCTAAACAGAGCCTGTCACAGCTGACATTGGGACAGAGGCAGGGCACAATCGTCAGCTAAAATGATTGTGACAGCCCTACTAGTGTTACTACCCAACATGTACTGTATACTGTATGAAGTGGTTACCTTTCCAAAGCCTAAACAGTAGGCTGACACACAGGAAGACCTGCTGTTTGTCCTCTTGTTTAACTGCATGTCACATCCACTAAAAGAAGAAAACATACACCAACATATCAGCTTTATACACTAAACAAAAAACAACAGAACTGCAAAGTTATTTATATGTTATAATGTTATTCTTTCATACAGTTTGCAAAAATAATTTAAGTAGACCAATTCATCCCAAAGTACACCATTTCTGAAGTGGAATACATAGACCTGTCTGATTAAGACAATTGTTGTACTACCTGTTCATTTTTTGAATTACAGATTTTGCTCTGCACTACAATGTATTTTTTAGGACCACTAAGAATTCCTTAGCCGAAAGGGGGGCTTCTATGATGTTTCTTCAATCTATTATCTGATTTTGTTTTGATACAAAAAACTCCTCAAAGAGAGTAAAAAACATTGAAAATGTAACAATATGATGTGGTACACATGTATGATCAACATGTTTTATTTTCTACTATACATTGTTTTTATGCGATCCAGGAGAGAGATACAGGGTGTAACATGATGGATGTGGATGATTTGGATGGGCTCCAGGAGAGCCTGGTCCGTTCTGGGCTCTGACTCAGCTGCTGCATGGAGGACATGCAACTCTCCAGGAAAGTCTGCATCTGAGCAGAAAAAAGCAGTTTTAGTTTCGTGCCTTAGAGCAGGGGTTCCCAAACCCCCGGGCCGTGAACCGGTACCGGGCCGCGGAGGTGTTACTGTCGGGCCGCGAAATAGCTGTGAGTTTATTGTAATATTTGCAGAATTATAAATATATACAAATATTTTATCATAATGTTTTTTAATGTTAATTTTCGCACCTATACCAGTCATATTATTTAATCCAGTAGTTTAGTTAAACTTTCACCAGAAAACCGTTGAAAATGTTTTTTATGATGTTCCGAGGGATTCGGCGGATCAGGGTCTCAGCCTCTTGTGCGCACGAGAAAGTTACCGGTGCGCCAAGTAGGAAGAGGAGCGCACAGGAGACAACCGTTTCATCGCAGACTGTTATGTTTATGTGGGGAAATGGCAGTGCATACATTATTTGAGATTATATTTCAAACTCGGACTTCATTTTAAGGACATGTCGGCCAGGGGTGTAGAGCTATTTGTTTAAGCACCGGAAAAACAGCAAAACAGGAGAGTCTGTAAACCAGTCTGCCTTGATCTAGAATTCATGTCCGGGACTCTCATAGTATCTTGCTGCCCACAGCTTGTATTATAGAAGGAAAATCTCCTTCCACTTCATGAAATGGCTGCAGCTCAGGAGGCAGCGGGACGTGTAACTCCGCCTCTGAGAAGTGCAGCACCAGCACGCCGAGAGCGGTGCCTTTTTTACGCACCGCCTTCACTGTGTTTACCTTCATCAGAAAAGCTTAAGAGTGACTGCAGGCTGCTACGTGTTAACCACACATACCTCTACACACACCTCTACACACATCGAACTGCCCGAGTATTCCCCCTATTACTCGTTTTATGAAGGAGTTGTCCGGTCACCAAGGCGCATGATGTGTGTGTGCACCGGAACGAACTACACTATCATAAACAAATGCCAGTGTCACACACACACACACACACACACACACACACACACACACACCTCACACACACACACACACACACACACACACACACACACACACAACACACACACACACACACACACACACATACACACACACACACACACCCTGGCAACCGGACATCTCCTTCGTTTTCCCAGCATTCACTGGATTATCCGTAAATCATACAAACCAAAACGTTGATTTATCTGTTTTCCCGTTTTGGTTTAAAAACTGAATAACGTCGTTTTTTTGGTTTCCGTTTTTCCGAAAAAACACTGGTTCTTTTTTTTTTTTAAACGTTGTTAATATGTTTTGGATGCATATTGTTCTACAGGGTATATGCAGGAATCCTAAAGTCACATTTAATACCTTTTAAGACATTTTTTAAGACCCTTTCCATACATTTTAAGACCTCATCGCCACTTCGAGTTCTAACCAGTCACACTTTACCTCACATTTACTATATACAGTGTTGAGATCTCCATATCAAGTGAATACTAAAAACGAAAGTTAATTATAATCAAATATGATCAATCATATTCTTGTATAAACCCATAATGAAAATGCTTCTTGATGGTTTTTGAATATGTATGTATGTTTACAATTTTATCTGTTGCTGTTTTGATAACTTTGCGTTTTGAAAAGAGGGTGTTGAGATCTCCATATCAGGTTGAATAATTAAAACGAAAGTTAGTTATAATTAGTGGTGCACGATAATTATCGGTCCGATATTAGGAATTATGACGTCATCCTGATAAACTCGATACAAGTATTAATAGCCCCGATAATATACAATATATTTTTTGGGTAAAAAAAAAGAAAAAATACTGCGGTGTGGGTGGATTGGGATGAGTGGCGCTTGTTTTTCACTCGGCTCCTCCCCGTTTTGCCAGTACTGTGGTATTAGTGGTTTAGGAAAGAGGGGAGTTTTTCACAAATCCAGCGCTCCCTAACTCATGCCTGGCTGTGACGTAAATGGTGTGCGGCCGTGAAGCCAGGACCAGTAAACAAACATGTCGTTGGTAGTATGGGACTATTTCAAAGTTTCAGAGTTAGATAGTTCGCTTTGCTATTTGTATTAACAAATGCAATGCAGAAGTTCCACGAGGAGGGAAAAAGGCAACGAGGTATAATACTTCAAACCTGATTAGTCACCTGAAACATCGCCATCGCTACGATGGTGTGTTAAAAGCGTACGAAGACGCCTGCGCTGCTAAACTAGCGGCGAATCCAAAAGCCAGCTGCAAAGGCACCGGGGCTTTTTCCTATTGACGAGGCTTTTGAAAAAGGCAAGAACTTTATTTGGGAAAATAAATATGGTCACTTTGAAGAGTCAAAACTGTTCTTGGCTTTGTTTTGTTCATAGTAGTAATGCTCATGTCATTTGCTCACTACTAGTCTTTTTTTTTACCACCAGGTGTGCAAAAACTACAGGTACATTTAATATATATATATATTATATTATTATCGGTATCGGTATCGGTCTTGAGAAGCAGGAAGTTATCGGTATCGGTTTCAAAAAACCAATATCGTGCATCCCTAGTTATAATCAAATATAATCAATTATATTCTTGTATAACCCACAATAAAAATGCTTTATATTTTAGGTTTTTCTATATTTACAGTATAAACAAAACACAAGTGGTTTGTTAAATTGAGTGTGAGGCCTAATGATTTATGGGTGTCACTGATAAGGGAGAAGGCAGTTTCTTCCCTCCCCTCTCACAGCAGTACACAGGGAGGGGGGCTCCTGACTTAAGGAGAAAAAACTAAGAGGCCCCAAAAAGGTGGTTATGTCATAGCCGAGAATAATATTTTGAAAGTCCTGCAGGGGTCATGTCCTTTTTACACAAACATGGGAAGGTGTGTCTTATGCCATAGCCAATAGAATATGTCTGGTCATGTCCAGTCCTGTACATCAGAGGCCATGCCCAGTTTCCACAAATATGGGTGTGGAGGAGGTGTCTCAGTTTTTTCTATCCTGTTTTCGAGCATAAAGACACTGGCGGATGGGGAGGAACTTTCTTTTGGGAGAGAGCGAGAGAGAGGGGGGGGGTTCCCCTGGTATACTCTCTCCCGGTAAGCTCTGTCCCTCAGAGCTGGGTTAATAGCTCTCGATAAGGTTCTCTCAAACTTGGTAAATATCTCTCGAATTTCTTTGTTGAAGGCTGAGTGAATTTCTTTGTGAAAGGAGTGGAATGAAAGAAACTAGTCCATGCATTTGTTACTTCAAGGCTGGATTATTGTAACTCCTTATTATCAGGGTGTACCAAGAAGTCAGTCAAGTCGCTTCAGCTGATTCAAAATGCTGCAGCTCGTGTACTAACCAGAGTTAGGAAAAGGGACCACATTACTCCTGTTCTGGCTGCCTTACACTGGCTCCCTATAGAACACAGGATATAATTTTAAATTCTTCTTCTCGCCTACAAAGCCCTTAATGGGCAGGCGCCATCTTACCTTAAAGAACTCATTATACCCTACTGTCCTACTAGGGCATTGCGTTCCAAGAATGCAGGGTTGTTGGTTGTTCCTAGAGTCTCTAAAAGTACAATGGGAACCAGAACCTTTTCTTATCAAGCTCCACATTTGTGGAATCAGCTTCCAGTTTGTGTTCGGGCGGCAAACACCCTATCCGTTTTTAAGAGTGCGCTTAAGACCTTCCTTTTTGATAAAGCTTATAGTTAGGGCTGATTAGATTCAGCCCCTAGTTTTGCTGATATAGGCTTAGTTTGAATGTGTGAATTAAAGTTTCATATTAGAACATGATCACAGCATGATTAGTATGATTATAATGTTGTAAAGAGAGAAGGTAAAAACCCTGTATACGTTTGGACCTAGTTTTCTTCAAATAAACTGATCCCACCTTTTGGATTGGGACAACTTAAAAGACATCTGCGCTCTCCTCTCCTGCTTCAAAGGTAAGATTGCACCCTGCCACTCACACTTACGGCCCGTCCACACTACAGCGTCGACAGCGTCGACAGCTTCTATCTGCCCATTCACTTTGAATGGGGTGACGTCACGTTGCCTCGCTTTTTCGCCGAACTGAATTGTGGGTAGCATAGCGGTCCGTCTCCAGCGTCAGAAGTTGAACAATGTTCAACTTCTGACGCCGGAGTAGCCAGCGCCAGCCAATCAAATCCCGTTTCGGAAAATCTGACAGCTCAAACCGTAGCCAATCAAACCGCGTCTAAGCTGGGAGAGATATCCTGCCGTTCATTTCTATATTTAAAAAAAATATGGAGGAGAAACTAATTATCGCCGTAGCAAATCACCCGGTTTGTATGACCAGACCCTCTTCACCTACCGGGATACAAACCGGAGGAACCAGGCATGGAGGGAGGTGGCAGAGACAGTGGGTGAAACTGGTAGGTTTTCGCCTGTTTGGGGAGTTTATATATATATTGCTCCCATAAATCCCCGGGGGTTTTTGCTTTGTATGTCGGGGGCGGGAGATTCATGTGATTGGTTGTTGGTCGCGTTGCTTGAATAAAATCCCCAAGCTTCAGACACGCCCAGCTCCAAGCTTTTTTGAAGCTGTAGTGTTGACGCTAGGGCTGCACGATTCTTGCTCAAATGTGAATCACGATTTTCCTCCATAAGAATTGAGATCACGATTCTCACACGATTCTCATCGTTTCAATGAAAATATTTATTGCACAAAAAAATGTAAACAGACAACATTTCAACACGAATTCCACCAGCCTGCTGTGTGGTCATTAAAGATTCTTATCTAATCTAATATAATTTGTCTCTCTCGTAACAAAAACATAACTTAACAAAAGGATTAACTTAAATACTGCAGTCAACTACTGAATATAAAAACGGAACAGAACATAAAGTTACAGCTTTAGAATAGATGTAAATAAAGCCTAGCTGCCTAGCTACTAGCACAGTCCATCTACTGCACTAAGATTCTTGGCTAAGAACACCAACATGTCGACATTCTGAGGTTTCAGGGAGGAACGCAGGCAAGTTACAATGTTCCCCCCTGTACTGAAAGCCCTTTCTGAAGGGCTACTGGTCGCAGTAATACATAAGTATTTCCTGGCAAGCATGGACAATCTTGGGTATTGTCCCTTGTTGTCATTCCACCACTTAAGGGGTCATCTTCGCTGTCGATATTTCTTGAGAGTAGATATGCGCCTAGTTCCATGTCGACAACTTGCTCGACTTCAGGTGCAGCTGCCTCGTTCCCCTTTGCTACTTTAAAAAAAGCTGCCTAAGGTCTTTCTCTTCTTCCCACCAGGGGGGGGCGTGGCACTGGAGGAAGCTGTGGTGGGAGTGAGGCTGAGACTCTCCTTGAAAAGGGAAAATAGAATTTAATAAAAAGGTTAACCTTAATATTCTACACTTGATAACTTAAGTAATATATCAGCAGTTAAATACTAAGGTTGATAAACTAAATAAATGTTCCCAATTAATATAAACAGTTACCATAGTAACGATGCTAGTCATCTCATCCTTCAGTCTGGTCTTGACAGTGGTTTTGTTGTCCTCGCTGACATAGTCCAGTTTGAACCTTGGATCCAGACTTGTAGCTATGTCGAGCAGCGCCTGTGTCTTTGGATCACTGTACTTCTCCTGAAGGTACTGCAGGATGGTTGTTTTAATCGAGCGAGCGAGTGCAGGGTCGTCTTCCTTCACTGCCATCAGTGATTCGAAGAGGTGGAGGACTGGCTTCACAGAGGAGACAGACACATATTGCTCCCCTGAGAGCGCATCTGTGAATTCTGCCAGTGGTGTTAGTGTCTTGTCAATCACCTCAAGAACCTGTATGTCTTGCCATGTCAGAATGTTACCTCTAGCGAACTTGTTCCGGTCAGTGTTCCGGGCGAGAACTCGTGTAATGGCCTCTTGTTGTTCAAGGACCCTGTTGACCATAGCTAGACGGGATCCCCATCTTGTTTGGCAATCCGTTTTGAGCTTGTGGTCAGGTAGATTGAGGTCCTTTTGTGCTTGTGCAAGCTCTCTCTTCCGCTTCCAGCTGTGGCTGAAGCAGCTCACTATCTTTTTGCAGACCCCCATAGCACGGCTGATTCGTTCATCTTTCATTGAATTCTCTAGAGAGAGAGAAACAATGTTCAACTTTGCTGTAAAAACATGACAAAAAAATAATGGTTTAAAATGGTAAAAAAAATATATATATACATATAACAGTAATTCATTAAGGCATAGCTAAAATGTAATGCACACTAAAATCCTCACTATAGGGCATAGCAGTGGCAGCCATGTTCTGGTTCCATCATTCCAGACCCCATTAATTTTTCCCATAGAGATTTCCTAAAATATTTATATCAAATAATTTAAGGCTAGAATCAAGCCATCCAGGATACTGGTGAATCATGACCATAACACATTTGATTCTATGAAAAATGAATGAATATTTAATTATATGATATTCTACATTTAATAAATACCCTTTGTTTTGCGGTTTTAACTTCTTTTTTTCCACAAAATCAAACATGTTATGGTCATGAATCACCAGTATCCTGGATGGCTTGATTCTAGGCTTAAAATAATTTATATAAATATTTTTGGAAATCTCTAAAGGAAAAATGTATGGGGTCTGGAAAGATGGAATAAAAAAATGGCCTATTCATTTAAGCCTGAGTATAAATATATACCCAAATGGCGGGGGGTACTATAATATTTAGACTATACATTACAATTTTAAAATGGTGGTAATTAGTTAAATGAAATAAGATTTATTTTTTTAAATACATAAACATGTTCAGTACAATATTGACAGTTAATTTAACTCTACACTCTCAGACTTAAATGAACAGAGGACTTTACTGTGGGATGGATTGTACTCAGCTCACCTATAGCCAGATGTAGCCTGTGGCCAAAACACTGGAGCCTTGTCCAGTTGTTTATGTCGGATGCTTTTATGATGTTTGATCCACTATCTGTAGTGATGCACACCATCCTTTTCGGATCCAAGCTCCAGGACTGGAGACTTTCCATTAGTCCCACTGCAATTTCGTCGCCCGTGTGGTCCACGGGGAAGAAAGCTGTCTGTAGGCACCGACTTTTCATTGTGAAATCACTGGTGATGAAATGCACCGTCAGGCTCATATATGGTTCCATGGTACGACTGGACCACAGGTCAGTTGTTGTCGCAAAGTGCTGGACATCTTTCAGTTCTGTCTCGACTGTGGTTCGAGTCTTGTAGTACATGGCAGGCAATGCAGTACGTGAAAAGTAGTTGCGGGAAGGCACTGAGTACCGCTTATCCAGCGTCTTCATCAAGTTCTTGAACCCTTCATTTTGAACTGTATTTATTGATGCCATATCCTTAGCCAAGTAAAAGGTGATGGCTTTCGTTATCTCTTTGTGCCTTCGTGAGCTGTGTGCATATGGTGTTCCGCTGAATAACGTTTGGCTTATGGATGTTTGCGTCGTTGTCTGCGGGTTTGATATTTGTTTCGGGTTGTCCTTCTTTGCTAAAGTATACTGTATTTTATGGTGACGTTTTAGGTGATTTAATAGGTTTGTGGTGTTACCTGACGTCGTTGCGACGATGCGAGAACAATGCTTACAGTGGACGACTTTTTGTAAGTCATCATCAGGATCAAATCCAAAAAAGTTCCACACGCTGGATGAATGTGGTCCTTTTTTCGGCACAAGCACAACTTTCCTCTCGCCAGAGTCGCCACCGGGATTTTCATCGGTGTCATTGTCCTCGACCTGCTCCTCGTAACTAATTTCTGTGTCACTCATTTCTGTTTTTGTTGTAATCAGTGCTAAATTGCTAAAACTTCTGTAAACATACTGCCGGCTCCTGCCCTCACGTGTTGCAGTCAGTGAGTGTTGCCAGGTATACTCATTATAAGCCACATTGGGATAATCTTTCTGTAAAGTTGCTTGGTAGTAAGTATTAAGTAATAATGGTTGTTGCGGTTTTGAGATTGTAGATTATTATTTTCAAATAGCCGACCCAACATATATAGGTTTAAAGTCATGTTCTTTTGCGCTTGTTTTCATAGACCTGGTTGCTTATTCCTTCCGCAAAAACTGGCAACCCTAGTGGCTGCAGCGTTAACACTGCATGAGAGGAGGAGAGACAGACAGAACACTACCATTTGCATGCGATCATGGTACTTTAATGTTAAATGTATAGAGTATATTTGCTTTACATCGTTTAAGTATGATTGACATTGCAAGTTGGTATTATTCAGAAGCAAAATAATTAAAATAAAAAAATAAAAAAATCTGCATGACGTCATAGGATCGCCGTAATTTAGAAATGAGATCGCATAGGTGTCTGAATCGAGATCACGATCTTTTTTCGGTTAATCGTGCAGCCCTAGTGGACGCTCCGTTAGGTAGGGCCACACCTCATATACTGATATCAAAATCCTTCGGGATCGCTTAAACAGATTTAAGAGAGTTGTCTGAATTGAAACAGCAGTTAATTGAACCTGGTTCTCCAGGAGTTAAGAGGTGAGATCTTGCTGACGTTGGTGGATCTGAGCCAACCAGTAAACTTACATAGACTCAATAACTTCGGTTAGGTCAATTAGTAGGTCTGAGTCATTTCCCGGAATAAATTATCAGCCCTCACCGACTCTTACAACAGTATGGATTGTAAGATAGCACAACAAAACAGCTTGTGATAACTCCTTATCATAATTCAGATAGAACAAAGCACAAGAGAATGAATTGTGTGACTAACCCAATGCAAGGTTTATTAGAAAAAGAAACCATTAGAAAGTATTTGATTTAGGCATTGTTCCCAAGAGATAAAACAAAAAACGATATATATGTTAACACTTTTCTCGAGGGTCGATATGTGTTGACTTTACTTTTAAATAGCAGATCACTGTGACCGGATATAGTTCGGCTTAGTGACCGTGTGTCTCTTCCTTGGAGGAGCAGCATCGGCCGAACTCCGCTGCTCCTGCGTGCAGAGAGTCTGCAGCGGTGTGTGTCAGCGACTTGCAGTCAGGGGAGGCACAGATTGGCTATCGGCTAACACTCTTCCCCCCCCCAAGCGGAGCAAGGCAACGAAACTTAAAATAAAAAGCAGAATTTTACGGCGCGCTATGGGGCCGCGCGCTATGGGGCCGCCTTGATGGGGCTTCCCGACATGTCGTTGCAGTAAATTAAAGGGTGTTTCATGTTGTCGTTGCTGTGGACCTTCTTAATACCTTGGAAAATGCCGTTTAAACTTTTTAAGACCCCGCGGACACCCTGTTCTAGTATTTGTTCAGGCTGTTACATACAATTAGTCTCTGTTGCTACCTGCTGGTGAGTAAATATTAAAATCAGTTAAAATTGACAACCGGTCCGCGATTTTTTATGTGTCTGCCGGTCCTTGGCACAATAAAGGTTGGGAACCCCTGCCTTAGAAAAACACAGATTCCAATTTGATAGGATACTGAGCAGTCCATTGATGCATACTGTACTAGAGCCCTTTTCAGTCAGGGGTGTGCCCGATAAAGGCCTGAGTTTAATTAGGGCCTGTATCCACAGATGCCTTTTCTGAGTGCAAGCGTTCTTTTGAAATTGTTTCTGATGAGGGTGCAACCACCTTGAGGACAAAGTGCTGCACCCAGCGTCTTTTTCTGAGCGCTTCAACGTTTTCGTGGGGCCGCACTTTATGCTTCAAGAAAAACACTGATGATGTTAAGCTAATTTCCTCGAGTAGCTGGGCCGAGCTGACCCTGAATGTTGCTGCTGGTGAGTTTTGCTTTCATCTACGTGAGCGTATCATCCTCCTCACTCTACAGTTGTCAGACTGACCAGTGAAGCTTATTCATACAAAGTGTGAGAGGAAGCATGTTCTGGTTGATGAAGAGGACGTCGTTACACATTGACCCACGGCTACTCTCTATATCTCTCTCTTTCCCTAACAGAACTACAATGCTAAATCACTGCAAAAACACAACAAGCAAAATGATACTGTTTCCACTCAGCAGCTTACCTTAGCTCTGACTTCTGGCTTCACAGACCTCAGCCAGTCAAAGGGTGTCCTGCCTTCTCTATCATGGAGTCTGGTATCTCCTCCTGCATCCAGCAGGCCACTCACCACTAAAGAGTTACCGGAAACAACGCCTGCATGGACTGGGGTGCTCCAGTCCTCACAGCGACTGCAAGAAAGTTGATTGTATTTATATCCATCTTTGTGTTGTGAAACAGTGAATACAAACAGCAGGGGGTGACAAAGTCACTGTTTTTCAGGTCACGAGTTCAACTCAAGTCTTGCTTAGAAAGTCATCGGTCAATTAAAGACCAACAAATCTCAAGCCAAGTCCTAGACTTTGTCACAATATGTGCCTTTCACCAAATATGATGTCAATAAATAAAATGTAAACACAATTGATACATTTCCAGCAAAATGACATTTTGAATTTTAACTTTCTACTTTTTTTGTTTTGTTTAAACAGTTAAAATAATTGTATTCTTGGGACTAGGGTTAAGGTACGATAATGCTTAATCGTTACAAAAACATTGCATCTACTCAGGATATTAGAGTGATGTTACAACGAGAGGCTTAGGAATGGTCTTTGGCCGAGTATGGACAATGGTTTACAGAGACAACATGGACGAGACAGCAAAGAAAAAAATGCAGGCCTTTTAACAACTAAGTATGGCATTAACATCCACAGCTCCAGCTGATATAATGTGCTGTCCAAGAAGTTAGTCATTTAAACCAGCAAAAAAAAATTAGGAGTCTACACTAGGGGTGCAACAACTAATCGACTTAATCGATTACCAAATTAGTTGGTAACTCATTCAGTCGTCGATTCGTTGGTGACGTCATCACATGTGTTCTACACCCCGTTAAGCTCCAACGTTATCGCTCTTTTTTATCGGTACAGGAGACATTTAAAACATGTCATATGTATTATTGCTACATAAACATTATATCGCAGTCTTAGTGTCGCCAACTCCGTTTCTAATATGCAATATGACTACAAAATGCGTCTATAATGTATTTTCGATCTTCCCAATTCAGACGAGAGATCTCTCCCCCGCATGCTTGCGAGGGGGCGGGGCAGTTTACACACACACGCAGCTGCTACATGCAGCAACACACACACACACGGAGGAGATGGCGGAGAGAACGCGCTCCGAGGTGTGGTTAAACTTTACCCGTCTCGATGTGGACAATGCTCGTTACCAAAAGTGCTATAAGAGTTTAGCATGTAAGGGCGGTAACACGAGCAATTTGTCTAAACATTTATCAAAAGTGCTCCACATTCAGACGGAGGAATGTACCGGGTTCGACCGTCTTTCTAGCAGCTCTGTAGCCCCATCCACGAGTAACGTTTCCACGTCAGGTGTTATGTATGCTAGCAGCAATACACAGAGTTAACTCAGTTATACAAACATGGGTTAATGATTAGAGGAAACAGAGTTATTTATTTTGTTAAAGTTTCAGCTATTCTGTTTACAGTCTGTCATCACATTATTTAATATGATTTGTTAAAACATTGTTGTTTCTTTTGATGTGAAATATTATGCATTTAATTTAAATAAAAAGCAATGTTAGTTTTGTTCACAATTTGTTTAGTTAGTTTACCTTATTTCTTGTCAAAAGAACCGTTAATACTATCGTTAAAAGGACCGGATCGATAAGCAGTATCGATATAAGTAGTGGTACAGTTAAAACCTTAACGATCCGAATAATCGATTAATCGTTTCATTAATCGATAGATTAATCGATTATCAAATTAGTCATTTGTTGCAGCCCTAGTCTACACGCTGAAATGTTTCAATATTTGAATGTGATACTGAGCTGATTCAGAATATATCTATTTTCAGGAATATAATAGTTATTATTCTGCAATTTTTTATGACCTACTTTGTTGAATTTGGGATTAAGGAGAAATGTAGTCATTACACGTTATACAAACTTAAATCCAAATGAACAACAAGTCGAAATTGCAGGCCTAGTCGAGTCTTAAGTAATCTGATTAATGATCGAGTCCAAGTCATGTGACCATAGGCGACATCTCTTGACTATTTTGACTACAACTCAACGTTGCTTTTAAAACAAAACCATTCCCTCATGATGACTTTAGAAGCAATCCTAATCAGAATGAATATGGTTTCTTAGAATTGGGGCCAGGCGCACACTCACTGGTTGGGGTCAGCTCCGTAATGCAGAAGCAGCTCCGTCACCTTCACTTGGCCTGACAGAGCAGCACAGAAGAGTACCGTCTGACCCAGATGATTCACACAGTCCACATCAACACCTGGTACACATAAAACATTGTATAGGGTAGGCCTGTGGTGCAGTGGGTTGTGAGTTGGTATTCGGATCAGGAGGTCACAGGTTCAAACCCCACTGCAGTCAGCATGTCGTTGTGTCCCTGAGACACTTCACCCCAAATTGCTCCTGTGGGGATTGCCCACAGTATTGAGTATGTTAGTCGCTTTGGATAAAAGCGTCTAACAAGTGACATGTAATGTAATGTAAAAAAACGATAAGACCAGGTTTTTGTTTTAGGTCTGCATTGTCAAGTGTAAGTATTCCTGTATTGAAAGCTCTGGGGTCGAAGTGTAATGTACTAGAGCAGTGCTTCTCAAAGTGTGGTCCGCGGACCACTGGTGGTCCGTGAGTGCCCCCTAGTGGTCCGTGAGTATATTGGTACAATTTCACATTTGAAATAAATAAATAAATTTAAGTTTTCCGCACTCTCGCGGGAATATCTCCGCAATGGAGCGAGCTTAAGTTTCACTTTCGATTGCATGATATAGCCCAGATAAACACCTTCATCACACATGTTGCCACTTGTTTGTACCATTTTCAGGCGATTTGTAAAAAACGATGTGTTTTTGGATATTTGTGGAATTAGGTGGTCCGCGAGTGTTTTTTTATTGGTTAAGTGGTCCTTGGTATGAAAAAGTTTGAGAAACACTGTACTAGAGAGTAAAGAATTTGTCTATCTTCATGATGGCAAACCAGGGGGGTATCATTACAAAGCAAAGTTACATACCCTCATTCAGCAATTTCTCCAACTTGGTCAGATTTCTCTCCAAAGTGTATTTGTGCAGTCGAGCGTGTGCACGTCCAGTGGTAACAACCCCCACATGAACAGGACAGGGGAACGGCAGCGCAGTCATCCTGTCTCATCCGCTTCACCCAGAACACCTGAACTACAGTATGGAAGATCATTACAGTTGGAACACATATATTTTCATATGTCCTACGGAAAGTTACTGTACTTAAGTAAATGTTGAGGTACTTGATATTAACTTGAGTATGTCCTATTATAATTTAATGTTGTATCCAGTGTTGGGTGTAACGCGTTACAGTAACGTAACTACTTTTGCCGGGTAAAAAGTAGTGTAACGCACTACTACGGAAATTTGGTAACGTAGTTTCTTCTTCAATTCGCCGCAACGTTACTTTTCCCAAGGACGAGTGACAGTGACACTGCCTACTCAGCTGTGTGCTTACTGTAAACCGTGATCGTTTTTCGTCGAGGAGAGAAGCTTAACAAGGAGACTAAATGGAGTCTCTGAGAAGGTTCAAATTGTACTTTAATTAAAAATATGGCGCGGTAATGTTACAAACAGGATATTGTTCAGTCAGGAGAGAAAGGCTGCAGCTTCCTCTCCTCTCCCAGGTGCTGGCCGTGCCGAAGAGAGACCACAAGCCTTCGTCTTTCCCGCTTGCTGGCTGTTCGCTCCTCCTCTCTGTGAGCTGTAGTGACGTAAGGGACTTCCCCCCTCGTTCGTGTCCGATATCGCGTTAAACAGAGGATTTCGACATTTTACATTCATTGCTTACTTCCACGTGCCTTTTCTCCTCCTTATCTCTTTCATAACTTTATATGTAATACATGTTAACGGCGTCAATAGCCACTTTAATGATACTAATGGACGGTAGTCCCGGATGTCGTCATGAAGGATTTTCAGAATAAAAGCTTGGTATTGAGAACTTCCGGTTTTTTCCAGAATAAAATAGCATTTAAACTGACGGTATGTTTAAGGTACATTATGCCATAAAACATTGATTTTAATTTCTAACATTACGCATTAGGCACGAGCTCTCATTCCACACTGTACGTGATAGAGGCTGGCCGCTGGTGGTGGCATGAAGACTGAAGAGCAGTGATGGCAAGCGAGAAGCAGGCGCAGCCAACGCTAACATTCGAGGGATGGAGGTATTCCCATTACTTCGAACTTGTTGAAACTAAGGGGAAAAATGTGAGTGTAAGGTGTACGTTGTGCCCTGGCCAGAAACTTGTGTCCACTGCCGTTAACTCAACTGCCAACCTCACCAAGCATTTGAAAGGAAAACATGCTAGCAGGAAGCTAGTAGCTCAAGATCCCCGGGGAAATGATGATATTTCGAGTCCAAGCCTATTTAGTAGCCTATTGATATGATTTGCACTAGCTTTGCACCTATTTTGGGGCTAGCCTGTAACCCTTAATGATTATGATTTTATATTGATATTGTTTGATATTATTGTTTAGTGGTGGTGTTGACGCCTATAGCCCAATGCTCTGTGGCATTTTTTTTATAATAAAGAGCACAAAAGAAATATCTGTTATGTCCTCCATAGTAGAACTTTATGTAAGCCTACACATTTAGGAACAGAGATGGGGTTCTGCCCAAAGTCGAGCAACATAAAAGTTACTTTCCTCGGAGGGTAACTAAGTAAAGTAAGGGATTAGTTTTTTAAAGAAGTAACGAGTAACGAACAAACACTACTTTTTAAAAGTAACTTCCCCAACACTGGTTGTATCCAACTCTACTATATATCAGAGAGAAATACCTCTTAGTACATGAGCTAAACTTAGGCTACTTGTTATGCAATATATCAGTGTTGTGCGGATTAACTTAACCTTAGCCAGCTAATTAATCAGTAATAATAGTCCTTTTATAAAATATAATATTAAATAACACAAGGATTATCGGAACATTAATGTTTAGTATAACGTTATACATTCCCCAACACATAAGCGACTTTGCCTTAACTCAGGGTTCTACTCAAATTTAATTTAATTTTAAAAATCAGGATTTTGCCAACATTTGAGTATTGGCGGTAAAGTATAAACTCAAAGACAACCACAGAGTCCATCAGGTTATGGGAGTGGCTATATACAGGACGGTCCTGTATATAAGGTCTCTGAAATGGCTATATACAGGACCGTCCTGTATATAAGGTCTCTGAAATGGCTATATACAGGACGGTCCTGTATATAAGGTCTCTGAAATGGCTATATACAGGACGGTCCTGTATATAAGGTCTCTGAAATGGCTATATACAGGACGGTCCTGTATATAGCCATTTCGGAGCTTGTATACAGGACGGTCCTGTATATAGCCATTTCAGAGAGCTGTGTACAGGACGGTCCTGTATATAGCCATTTGGCGTTGTGTACAGGACCGTCCTGTATATAGCCTCGGCCTCAGGTTATAGAAGTGTTGAATGTAACAAATAATCAAAAAGTTAGCAAAACTGCTAATAGAGGCTAGCTAACTTTTTTTACGTACAGTTTCTGGGGGAAAAACGAATTCACAATACCTTTAACCCATGCTCAAAAGGTATTATTTACCAAGAGCTTCATAAGCAATATTGAGTAGTAAAAAGTAACACTTACACAGCGCTAACAGTTGTGTTTAGCTAGTAGTCTGGTACCTCCCTGCTGATTGCTCTCTTCTCTCCCGCCTTTCGGCTACTCAATGCCGGTGTTGTGCCGTAGTTTGAAGCCTTGCCGTAGATTGAAGCCCTGTTCGCGGGGACGCGCAAACGTGACGTCATCGCCTGTATTGAGCGTTCGTCGACTCTAGTTTAATAAGCTTTTCTCTCTCTTTTGAATGATATATTTCCCATCAGATTAAACAGCAAACGGCTGAATAAATAATGTGCATACAATTGCGAGGAGGCTCGTTTTAAGGACACTTTTCAGATAGTCACAATCTTCGTATTGGAACAAACTTCCGTTTTTGAGTGCAGTCCCACTCTGCTATGTTCCTCCTTCCTACAGAACAGACAATGATAGGATAATATGTCATTACTCATTTGTCAGTATAGTCATATTTCTTAAAACCTTCTCTGTTGTTTAAGTGTCTGATAACCACGAATAGTAAGCAATTATATGACAGTAATGATATAACATATGTCAGACACTGTGTTATTTTCAAGCCTAAAAGATAATGTGTTCAAACTGGCTTCACTCGCTTTAATTGCTCCTTTGAATGTAATTTCTCTCTGTGGTTTCCTACTAAACACATGTTTGTATTGTAATGCCACTCATATTTTATTTTTAATTGTATTTTAAGGTGACATTGAATGCTTTGAAAGGTGCCCTAAAATATATTATTGTGTATTATTGATCTTATATCTGTGCCTATATCACACTATTAATGTTCCTTATTTTAGATCTGCACTGTTCTCTATAACATGTTCAGCAGAGCAGGTATTTCTCCCCCCCCCCTACAACTTTGTCCAGGACAGTCACAACTTCACCAAAATCACACTGGTGCTTGCTGTTCCCCTCTAGTTTGTGCTCACAAAAGCATTTCACTCTGGGCCCAGCAAGTCAAAAACTAAAGAGGGGCTTCCATATCCGGCAGTGCAGTTGCTAGAGCTGCCGGATTTTGAAGCGCCCCCTGTAATTTTGGCCAGGATAGTCACAATGTCACCAAAATCACACTGGTGTTGCCTGTTCCCCTCTAGTTTATGCTCACCAAAGCATTTCACTCTGGGCCCAGCAGGTGAAAAACTAAAGAGGGGCTTGAAAATCCGGCAGATCAGGTGTTGGTGCTGCCGGATTTGGAACCCCCCCTATATCTTTCTCCAGGATAGTCACAGACTCACCAAAATCACACTGGTGCTTGCTGTTCCCCTCTAGTTTGTGCTCACAAAAGCATTTTACTCTGGGCCCTGCAGGTGAAAAACTAAAGAGGAGGTTCCATATCCGGCAGTGCAGTTGTTAGAGCTGCCGGATTTTGAAGCGCCCCCTGTAATTTTGGCCAGGATAGTCACAATGTCACCAAAATCACACTGGTGCTTGCTGTCCCCCTCTAGTTTGTGCTCACAAAAGCATTTTACTCTGGGCCTTGCAGGTGAAAAACTAAAGAGGGGCTTCAAAATCCGGCAGATCAGGTGTTGGTGCTGCCGGATTTGGAAGCCCCTCTTTAGTTTTGTTCCTGCTAGGCCCAGAGTAAAATGCTTTGGTGAGCATAAACTAGAAGGGGACAGCAAGCACCAGTGTGATTTTGGTGAGTCTGTGACTATCCTGGAGAAAGATATAGGGGGGGTTCCAAATCCAGCAGGAAAAATACCTGCTCTGAACATGTTAGAGAACAGTGCAGATCTTCCCTATTGACACCAGGATTAACCTAGTCTAAAATAAGGAACATTAATAGTGTGATAGAAAATGAAATGTAATGTAATAGAGGCACAGATATAAGATCAATAATACACTTTATTTTAGGGCACCTTTCAAAGCATTCAATGTCACTTTAAAATACAATTAAAAAAAATAGTGGCCTTACAATACAAACATGTGTTGAGTAGGAATATATAAAAATGATATTCAAAGGAGCAATTCAAGTGAGTGAAGCCAGTTTGAACACATTATCTTTTAGGCTTAATTGAAAATAACACAGTGTCTGACATGATCATATATGTGATATCATTACTGTTATATCATTGCTTACTATTCGTGGTTATCAGACACTTAAACAACAGAGAAGGTTTTAAGAAATAGGACTATACTGACAAATCACATATTATCCTGTCATTGTCTGTTCTGTAGGAAGGAGGAATATATCAGAGTATACACTCAAAAACGTAAGTTTATTCCAATACGAAGATTGTGACAGATCTGAAAAACGTGTCCTTAAAACGAGCCTCCTCGCAATTGTATGGACATTATTTATTCAGCCGTTTGCTGTTTAATCTGATATATCACTCAAAAGGGTGAAAAAAGCATAGAAAACGGCGAAAGCTCAATACAGGCGATGACGTCACCTTTGCGCGTCCCCGCGAACAGGGCTTCAATCCACGGCAAGGCTTCAACCTACGCGCAGGGATGGGCAAATGGTGGACCGCGGGCCGCATGCGGCCCCCACCTCCTCTTTTTGCGGCCCTCAGATTAATTTATAAACAACGTAATTAAAAAAATAAAATAAAAATTTAAATATTTTTTTTGTTCACTTGTAGTACTGATACTGTCCACTAGACTCCTAGTTACGTCGCGAGCTGCGTAGATGATTTCAAATACCGCAAAAAATAATCTGTGACGCATTTGTGTGTATTGTGTTTGTTTCCCGGGGAAACCCTCACAAGAAACACCGGCTGTTGTTATGCCTGCTGTGACGTTAAATTGCCTCTTGTAATTGTGCTTAAAGCTTAACAAGCTTAACAAGCTTAAAAGTTGTTTTTATCATCTCAATTTGGCGAAACAAGTTTAATATTCTTAAAACCAAGACTTTGTTTATTTGAAATCAGATGAAAACAAACTGCACGGACCCTGCCGTGTTATCTATGATTACTATGCTTTTCATTCATAATTTCAGCGGGAGGGAGGGGGAGCGGCGCTGAGGAACAGCAGAGTGCGGGCTGACAGGTGTCTGTGTTGACGTTCCCCTTATTGTGGAATAAGGGGAATGCAGAGACTGGCTACAAGTGTCTTAGGTTCAAGTTAGACAACTAATGTCTGGGTTAGTGTTCATGACTTCATGTGTATGTCATCTAATGGTTAATCTCAATACACACACATTTTCCGTGCTTTCCAATAGTTTTATTCCACTGTTCAATACAAACATGCCACTTGTAAAAATGAAATAAAATGTCTGTGAACTGATATTTGTTTAGTGAGCTTATTAGAGGATGTTCCCATTTTTGGGGGATGTTCCCTTTGATTGTAAATTGTCAATGAAGATGTCAGACTTAGTATATTTGCTAATAATTACATACAACACATGGAATTTGTGTGTGTGTGTGTTCCAAGTGAATCTGCGGCCCCCTGGTGGCCAGTACATCAATGATGTGGCCCCCACCACCATCAAAGTTGCCCATCCCTGACCTACGGCATAACACCTGATATACAGCGACAGGCACCTCCACTGCAAGTGTGGATCAGTCTATGATGTGGATAGATAGTGTTCAGTCGTGGATCATGTGTACAGTGTGGGTTGCGGTTAATACAGAGCAAATATGTGAGTGTGCAGTCTATGGTGTTGGTCATATTTATATGTAACATGATATAGTGCATATCAATTACACCATCTCCTACCTGTGTGCCCGTTATGAATGTGCGTCAGTTAATAGATGACAGTTGGGTCCGTGTACGTTTTGTCAGTTTGATTTTTCGTTTAATAAATGTTTCATGTAAAAACTAAACTTATTGATGAATTCAAATGTTATCAAAGCTGCTAAAGGTGCAGCTTGTGAATTTACTCCAGGTGTAACTAAAGTCTTAATTAAGTGTTTATTATATTTCACATCATTAATCCAAATCTGCAAAATACCCAAAGATAGGCTACTTAATAAATGTAGTGTATGGAAAAGTACGATATTTACCTCTGGATTGTAGTGAAGTAGAATTACAAAATAGCATTACATAGAAAACTACCTAGTACCTCAAAATTGTACTCAAGTAGTACAGTTTTTGACAAAATGTACTTGTGGTCCAAAAAGGTAAAAAGAAGATTTAGGCTATCTGCCTTCCAAAAAGGAAGGCAGATAGCCTAAATCTTTTCGTCAGAACTTCCCACACTCCAGTATAGGGGGCGGTAACGAGCCTTAACGCTTGTTGTTGCTACCCGCCTTTAAACAGGACGAATACATTAGCAGTTAGCTTGACAGCCGGGTTCTACAGTAGTGTTTGGTCTACTCTGCTGTGAACAAGGTCAAGTTCCATGGCGAGAAGTACGGCCACCATGGCCCCTTTCGTGAACACTGGATAAAATGTTAATAACGCTGTGCTACGTCTATCTGTGGGTGCGCTTTAACAAGTGCTACTCGGTGCTCATCCGCAACAGCCTGTGCAGACTGAACAGCAGCAGCTTCAGCTTCGGCTTCAGACTGTGCTCCAGCCCGGCCTCAGCAGCTTCTCCGACCGAAGCACCCAGCCCGCCTCCTCCCGAGGACAACGTCTTCCTCCAGCTGGGGGACAGGGCCGTCTATGTCACGGAGCCTCAGGTTGGATACTGGAGCTAGCGCTGAATGACCTGATGTAAACAGTGTGTGGTGACTGATCCTGGGCCTGCCACAGACCCACAGTCTGTTTACATTTCTCATTTAGCACCAGAAGCAGGAAGCACTCAGATATTTGTATTCAGTAAAATACAAAATAAATGTTATGATATTCATAAAAGTCCTGGAATAAAAAACTTGACTTTTACATAAACCTATTGGCATAAAAAAATCCCCCTAATACACTCAAGTGTAGCTGTAAATTGGCCCTTCATACCCGTAGTGTGTATTTTGACAGATGGTCTACAGATATATATAATAGATATATATATAATATATATATATATATATATTAGTGTCAATATATAGTAATATTATTTAATTGTAATATTCTATTTTATGTTAATGTTTATTTAATTGTTCTACTCTTGTTCATTTTCACATTATGTGCAATTCCTTGTTTACATGCTGCTGTCTGTGACGAAAACATTTCTCAAATTGGGATCAATAAAGTGAATCTTATCTTAAACTAAGAGGATTGATTCACTTACAAACTAAAACCAAATCAGCAGTGTTTGATTGGTAAAAACAAACATATTTGTATACCTATAGTCCTATAATCAAAGATTGACATTAGAGGTTTATGCTCCAATCTCAGTCAGGTTTGATTTGATTAGATTATATATTTATTGATCCCACTTTTGGAAATTATTAGAAAGATAATGAAAGATGCATTTCACTAAAATAGACTGCAAATACACCTTCACTAGGCCCTACTTTACAACAAAAATATTTAAACAAAGGCTATTAAACATTATCCAAGTGTGCAAGTTGCAGTTTTTTAAAATACATTTAAATGAAATTGAGGCGAGGTGTTGTAGTTATTGCTGTTAGGAATGATTTCCTGTATCTGTCTTTGTGACAGTGGAGCTGAATCAATTTGTTCAGTTGAGTCGGGAGGCCTTCATTTTTGTGTGAGACTTGACCTACTTGTGTGAGACTTCAGTCACTTGAAACACTATTAAGATTTTGAGCCTGTGTCTTCTTATTGAAAACGTTGCAGCTTGTTTGTCATGGTGTCACTCTAACTGCCTTATAGTTTCTTCACAACTTGCTTGATGACTTTGATGACTTGTGTCACTAACTACTAACGGATGTGTAACAGCCTTGTATTGTTCTTTGTTCTCTTCTGTGCTGTCTGTATTGTCCGCAGGCATGTGATGACCTCAGCAAATGGACCGTGCTGTTGGGCTCCTCTCTGGTTTGTGGTCCACGCATAGAGAATATTTCATTCATCATAGAGGCGACAGGACACAGAGTGGGCTACCATTCTCCTCACACATCCAATCAGAAAGTAGGCACCACACCTTGCTTAACATGTCATTTCCCCAAAACAATCATAAATTCAGAAAAGCTGGCTTTAAGCAGAGATATTTTGCCCTGATTAACGCAACACCCAATTTTATTATTGTAAATGTTTCATTTTATTTGTTATATAAATGTTTTGTTCTTTCTATAGTTGAACTGCGTATGTAAAAAATCAGAAGCTGCTGATGCTTGCAGACTCTAACGCTGGGATAGATTTATTGCGAGTGCTTGTTGTGTCTTCCAGTAGCTAAAAACGTCCAACATTCTTACAGTATTTCAGAATCAACAGTAACGCAAAATGATATGCTTAGCATTATCAGTGACTGTGTTAGCCAACATAGTCATTTACATTTCAAGACTTCAAGACTTCAAAGGTTTAATGTCATAAACAATGTCATGAAAAACCTGGGTCACAGGTTCCTCAACAATGCAATACAAATACATAAAAGACATGAAACAGATACTTTTACAAAATAGTGCAAGCTCTGGAGTTGAGCAGTCCTATGGCCTGTGGGATAAAACTGTCCCTGAGCCTATTGGTCTTTGCCCTGATGTTGCGGTACCGCTTGCCGCAGCTCCACATATGAACATGGCCTCCATATTTGCATCTACAGTCAAACCTGACAAATATGTAATTTAAAAGAGAAGGCAGTTCAGGACTAGGATAATAATTAAGCCTCGGAATCTAGTCCAAGACATGATCCATACCTTCACTCAGGACAGTGATCTTTCTCCTCCCTTTTTATGCAAGTGGAATATCTTTTTTTGTTTTCGACAGCGCATGATGTCATTTATTAGGTTTTAGACCACCAACTGAACTAGTGAGGGGTAGCTGTGTTGTTATGACATGATGAGAGTGGTTCTTCTAGCATGTCAGTTTTGTTTTAAAATGTTGTATGAACCATAGACCCTGTCATTTGCTTGTGAGCATACACATTTTGCAGCATTTTGTTGCACTTTCCTGCAAGGCTTTTCTCTTTGTAATGCACCCCATATCGCCTCAATTCTTTCTCTTTCTTTCCTTCTCTCTTTCTCCTCATCTGTCCGCTTTTACTGCTCGTCCACACACTGCTTGAATGTTGTTCTTGCCCTGTGTTGTTTGTGTTTGCTTTGCATTAACAAAGGCTTAACCGTCCAAGCCTTTAGGTGGCTGCCTGCTGCTTTAATCTGTGTATACATTTGTGTTTACGCCTTGATGCTGCTTTATGATTATACTACTTAGATGATTCCATTCCAATGAAACAATCAATATGAGTTTAAGCTCAAAACGAATGTGTGTGTGTGTGTGTGTGTGTGTGTGTGTGTGTGTGTGTGTGTGTGTGTAGGTGCTGAAGTGGTCTGACTACTGCCGCCCTCTGGCCTGCAGCCCTGGGCAGCCCTTCAGAGCGGTGGCCCAGGCCAGCGTGGATAACTTCAGTCGTCTGGGAGTGGCTTTCATTGAAGACCGCCTTCAGCTGGACAATGGGCTTAAGCCTTCCAAGATAATCCGTATGTAAACTCAGTTCCATTTCACATTTACCTTCATCAGAATTCCTTTATTCGTCCCACAGAGGGGACATTTACATTGTCATAGCAAAAGTAAGGATAGAGACCAAAAAGAAAATGGAATAAAGGGAATGCCCATAATATTTCAAATGTGAAATGAACAGTTATTACAATTTACAAAGTACTCATTTGGTTAGAAAAGTAGCAGCAGCAGTGTTTATTAAATAAATGAAGTGTAACATGTCGAATTGATTGTGGTAGAAGCTAGAAAATGTGGTCAAATTATATATTGCAGTTACTTACTCTTGTTAGGGTAGAGCACCTATTTGGCCCAAAACATCTATTTAAATATTATATTAGATGTACTTTATTGATCCTCAGTTGGGAACTTGTTTTGTAAACAAGGCGTACACATGATTAAAGAAACAGAAAATATAATATAATGTACAGTAATGACACAATATAAAAATATACAGTTTAAGTCAGAACACACTATAATGGACTAACCTACTATTACTAAAAGATACATTCAATATTATGCAAAGTAGTTTCAGATTGTAATGCATTGAGGTAGAGTGTGAGTACAATATGTATACCTAATTATTTATTATTTGTAGCATGTAAAGGTTGTGTAAAGTCACCATACGAGTCACCACATTTCACTGACATATCTGTAACCTTCCCACAGCTGTCCTGCTCCAAGAATCCACTCTCAGTGAACTGTTGGAGAAGCAGTGTCCAAAGACTGAGACTTTCACCCACACTGGAGGGGGTGCTGCTGAGCGTCGTCCCCCGTCAGACCACCAGCTCCTCCAGTGCCCTAAAGGCAGCCTGCTCCTCACCCCGGAGGTGAAGAGGAGGCTGGAGGAGCGCCGAGGGTCGGAGCCGCTCAGAGGGAGCAAGGACCTGGGAGTCGTCTGTGACCAGGAGGACCGCTCCCTGGGGAATTATCTCCACATGGAGGGCCACAAACACCACCTCCATCTGTCCAGCTGCCACGAGTGTTTGGAGCTGGAGAACAGCACCATCCTCTCTGTCAAATACGCCTCAGCTGAGAACATTCCAGACCTTCCTGATGATGACTCAGGCGGGCTCGGGAGTGGAGATGAGACTTTGGATGATGTGGAGCCCGATGGAAGATTTTCTGGGCTGAGTGACTCTAAAAGCAAACCTCCAAATCTCCTGCTGTACACGGGGGGTTGCCAAAAGCGCTATGAAGCCGTGCGCCAGCTGATATCAGAGTGTATAGACATGGAAAACAACATAATATATCCCCTCCAACCGCAGCAGGCTCTGAGCGACCCCTGGCTGGAGAATACCAGGCTCCTGGTTCTGGCCGAGGAGGAAACTCTCACCCCCCAGCTTCAGACCCGTTTTCTCACCTACCTGAGCCAGGGGGGCAGGGTGTTGGGTCTGGCCTCCACCCTGTGCCCTGCAGGCCTGTGTCTGGAGGCCCGGGAGAGGCGGCGGGGGCAGGTGAGCAGGCTGAGCTTCACCCGGGAGGACAGCACGGAGCTGCAGCTCAGCGTGCTGGCCAGCGAGAAGGTCTACATCAGGGACACTCAGGGAGGGGGTGAGGTGGAGCTGTGGGGGGAGCTGAAAGGAGACAGCCCCCATCAGAGGGATATGGTTGTTGTCAGGGTAACCCACGGAGGAGATGGTGGAGAAGCTGTCCTCTGTCAGGTAAGGACCAGGGGAGGGGTACTTTTAAAATGTATTGCGTTAATATACTAATGAGTTGTAAAAATATATATAGGGCTGACGTTGTTGGAAACCTTAGTGTGAAAAGAAAAAGAGGAACATTATGCAAATGGGTCCCATTACCAAGTTAAGTGTAAAAATAAATCTAAATGAATCTAATAATTCAGAAATCCTAAAAACTAAGGTGAGATGTTATAAAAAAGTAAAACACCTCTTATTTCCCTCACAAGTTTCATGAATGTGTTTATTACAAGTACACCTCCCTTACAAAATACAAGTATTACAAGTTGTAATACTAGTATTTTAAACTTGTGATTAAATGGGATAAGTTAAGCTCACACACACTATTTTATGAACATATCGGTTCCCCTACTGAATGAAAAACAGAACAAATGAACCAAAGAAGGTGAAAAGCAGAAAGCAGATTCAGGCAGTGGGCGTATAGATACCTAGCCTACAGAACAGTACAGCTCTAAGAGAAGAGATAACATCTGATCCTTTACAACAAACACTATATGATCTTTCAACAGTATTTAGGTTTAGATCACCAACAGCTTCGTAATATATTGCTCTTAACTCAAATAACACTGTAATCTTCTTATTAATAATCATTTCTATAATAGGTACCAGTAATTTGCCTATATCTTTTTTATGTCACTGTGATATGTTTTACATATACAGCTTTTCTTATACCCTAATTACGTATCTCATTACATGTATTCCGGTATTACCAAAGCCTGGTAAAGACATAGGACAATATTGAAAGTGATGATTGTAGTAGTCAACAGGGATGAGTATGTTTTTAAATGTTTATGTTACGGTTTCCTTATCTGTTAGTTGCCCCTTTGAACATGTATGCAATGTTTCTAAAGTGTACCAGCCCATTCACACACAGTATAGGGAAGTGGAAGAACATTAGAACCACATTTCTATATTTCATAACCCTGGTTATGACAAGTTCCTGTTTCTGCTGAAAAGAGGGGAGTTTGTCCCAAAACGTGCCACTGTATTCACACCCTCCACCTGAAAGAAGGGCCTCATTCAGCTGTGAGTGGGACTACAGCCTCTAGAGCAGGGATGGGCAAATGGCGGCCCCCACCTCCTCTTTTTGCGGCCCTCAGATTAATTTATAAACAACGTAATAAAACATTTGTGATAGTGACTTCTTCGACCGGCCCACCTCGGTGCCGCCAGTAAACACTGCTACTAAATTGTCGGGGGGGCGGGGTAGTGACTTATCCGACTGGCCCACATCGTCCGACCGGCCCACTTCAGTACCGGCCCATCGGGATTCGTCCCGACCGTCCCGATGGCCAGTCCGCCCCTGGTTCACAGACCCTGCCGTGTTATCTATGATTACTATGCTTTTCATTCATAATTTCAGCGGGAGGGAGGGGGAGCGGCGCTGAGGAACAGCAGAGTGCGGGCTGACAGGTGTCTGTGTTGACATTCCCCTTATTGTGGAATAAGGGGAATGCAGAGACTGGCTACAAGTGTAATAATCGATTAATATTCGCCAGGGCTGTCTGATTTTCGAATTTGATCATGGTCAGTTTCTGGCATCCCTAGTTAGTGGTGGCCAGTACATAAATGATGTGGCCCCCACCACCAAAGTTGCCCATCCCTGATCTAGAGTGTAGGGGTCAGTTTGGAATTGGGCCACAGTGTGTGATAAAAGTTTTGCAGAACTGTCTTTGTCAAAATCTCCAGTCCCTCCGAGGACACATCCAGGTTCCTGTCAGGTTACAGAAGGTCACCTTCAGCTCAGGCAAGGCTGCGTTCACAAGCCTGTTTCAGAAAACGATAGTCAGGTGCCCACATGAGTGAAATGTACTTACTAATCTCCTCTTCCTTGCGTAGCTGCAGTTCAGGGATGTTACACATTTTAAACACACTTTTAAAGACTCTACAGCAGGGGTGTCAAACTCAAATACACAGTGGGCCAAAATGAAAAAGATGGGTACTAGTCGAGGGCCGGACTGGTTCAATGTTTATTGCGAAACTTATTGAAATGAACCTATTGCACATATTAAACCTGGAACTAACAAAGCTTAAATGATTGCCTATAAAAACAACAAAGAAAACAACAAAGAAAGAAAGTGCAGAAGGAAACATCCATTAAACTCAGTGTGCTGCTCTGTGATGCTAGTTCAGATACTTGGCATCTCATCTCGGGTGCAAGGTCATCAATGTTTGGGCTCAGGCTCTGAGCTGAGGAGACCCTCAGGATGGAGTGAAGGTGTGCGTGCAATATACCGGCGGGCCAGATCTAATAGTAATTCAAAATGATCCTGCGGGCAGAAATTAAATCCACCAAGGGCCGGATTTGGCCCCCGGGCCTTGAGTTTGACGTGCTCCAGAGTCTGGAAGGTACACACTTAATCTTTCTAACTCAGCTGAAGCCTCATAGTTTGCTTCAGTTAAACACTGGCAATACATTTGCACAAAATGAGAACTGTGGAATGTAAGGCTGCACAATTTCGAAAAGATAACTAATTGTGATTATTTTGACTGACTTTGACTGATCATTTTTGAAACATTATTCATCTAATCCTTGAAAAATACATTTAAAGATGTGTAGCACATTTTTTATTTTGACTAAGTAGAAGGAAAACTGTTTGTAGGACAGGAGTTCTCTGCAGCACCTCAAGTCTTCATTTAGATATTTTCACATATTTTGACCAAATATTGTAATTACTGCGATGTGGATATTGCACTAGTCCATATTGTCATTTAGATGTTTCCGGCATCACTAACCTTAGCATCACATTAAGAAGGGACCTCGTAATGACCAGTTTAAACAGGAGGAATGGTTGCAGCATGTAAGAACTGTTTCAGTGCACCTGATGATAAATGTGTTAGGGGCAGAATGCATCTGATCTGCGCCTGCAGTTAAGTCTTACTTTAGTGATACTCATACTAAATGTTAGCAGTTGGTGAATATTTATGTGGGTCTGACTTCTTCATAAGCTGCTCAGAGCAACAGTCCAGTATTTCATTTGAAATGGGAAAATGTTGAATTAAGCTGTAAGGGTAACACTTTTTTGGAGTGCTGTTAGCTCTGACTTTGAAACAGATTGTGAGGACATTTCTAAACTGCAAGTGCATAGAGATCAAATGTATGCTTGCATTGTCCATAGCATCATTTTTTACTTCCTGTCTGCAGGCACATCTGGAAATTGCTCCTGACTCCCAGAATGTACCACCTGAAGGTTTTGATGAGCTGAAGGTCAGCAATGCTCTGCGTTATGAAGTCCTGACAGAGATCCTCACCTCTCTGGGCCTCAGCTGTGAGCTCAGCCAGACCCCCACCCCAAGCCCAGTCCACCTGCTGGCCACCTCTCAGGTGAGACCCACCGTGATCGTCTGTCTGTGCTTTATAGGGCGCTGGGTTAACATGAGGTCAAAGTGACACCAGCGAGGATGACCCTTCTTTCTTTGATTTATTCCAACTAATATACAATATACATACTAATATATCAAATATACAAAGGTACAAGAAAACTAAGTTAGTTGAAGCAGAACGGTAGAAATCATGGCTTATAAAAAAAGAAGCTCTACCATTAGTTATCCAATGATATTGTTTTTGTTAAAATACCTCAAACCTTATGGTGCAATAACTACACACTTATACTCTTAAAAAAAGATCACAAAGTCTTTTTTTTATTCTAGAAATACATTTAAATACGAAACAAAGGTCAATATTTGAATTGGTGATTAACATACATTTGGGTAGCCTTTACGTAAAATATTCCTTAACTTTGATTTAAATTATTAATAAATAATTCTTGGCATCATTAATGTAATCCATTTGTCTGTGTCTCTCCTGGATCATTTTCATATCAGGATACAGGCATGAGTGGGAGTGCATGGATAAGAGCTTTTCTGATTCATTCAGAGTATATTATTTTTCAAAAGAATGTATACAATTCATAAAATGTGTTGTTATCTTTACCTTCTTGCTCACATTATCTGCCGTCTCTGAGAACAAATATCTATTCATCCTTCATCTAACCATTTATTTATATACACACACATTCTGAGTAGTAAGTAACACACACACACACACACACACACACACACACACACACACACACACACACACACACACACACACACACACACACACACACACACACACACACACACACACACACACACACACACGGACACACACACACGGACACACACGGACACACACGGACACACACACACGGACACACACGGACACACACACACGGACACACACACACGGACACACACGGACACACACACACGGACACAGTGAGAACCAGATTGTTTTTATTAAAGTTAATTGTATGAGCGGCAGCACCGTTGCCCTGCATGCTTCACACGTGGAAACACTTTTGCTTTCTAAATGTATGCAAATATATGAGCATATATGCAGCAGGCTAACATCAGGGCCGCGCTCAGAGGGCCAACACAAACCAGAGGGCCGTGGATCGGGCTTTGATCAGCTGTCACAGGGAACGACCCAACGAGCACCGGAAAACATTTCACTTTACACGTTCACTTTATCTTAAGACAATGTCTATGGAGATATCTCCTGTGTCTGTAAATATAAAAGACACAAGAGACCTTTGATTTAGCCAAGCTTTTCTAACACAGCTGATTTGGCAGAGACTACTTGGCAGATATTTTTGTTTTAAATGGTGGTCTATTTTGATGGAAAAAGCCTATCCGAGATGCAGGTTGGCAGGTGGGACCAGAAGAACTCTGCGGGGGCTGGTCTGAGATCAGGATAACTTCAGGTTTTGTTCACACTTCCATACCTGTATGTACATTGAAAGAAAGTGCCTCTCATCTCATTAATAAATAGCTCAACAGATATTTCCTAATGATACAAAAAAGTCATTTGAATTGAATTGGTGTCATATACTGTTTCATTTAGATACGATCATAAGATTGAGAGTTTATCAGGAATGGTTCTGTCTAAATGTCCCCTCTGCGGGACGATTAAAGGTCTTCTGATTCTGATAAAGGTTGTTTTTTAAGGATGAATGTACTGCAGAATGACCACTAGGGGGAGTTGGAGCTCCAGGTGTCGCTATAACAAGAATCCAGCATCTCTGGTCACATGGCCCCGCTGGCATCAGTGAAGTGAGGGATCCCATTCCTCCTTAGAAAACCTAAGAAAACAAAATAGTATAACGTTAGTTTTGGTAGAAGTAGTATTGTAGTTTCTTTTTTCTTCATTGTTGTATATTTGGATTGCTGTGTGACCTTTGACCCCGCTGCCCCAGCCACTTCCCGGCCGTGTCCCAACAAGAAGCAGGCTTATGGTAATTTGGGCCTGCAGAATTGTTTCCAGATTGTTGTGAGGGGAGCTGGTAGCCGTGTCCTCAACATGTCTCTGCTCCGAGTGAGTTACACGGCACAACGCTTTTACTAGACCTAAAGTTGGCGGCTTGATTTGTCCCTCAATATTGTAGTCTAGAGTCGCTAAAGCACGGATAGAGCCGGAGGTTTCCAGGAGTGATGTTCTCCGGAATTACTACTTGTTCTCAGCAGGTTACCAGAATAAGTCGGATTTGACAGATTCCTTCCTATCCATGTGTGAAAAATAAGTAATATTCTCACCTCGACTTTGAAATGAACGTATCTGAAGACCTGAAATCTAATCTCTATAATATTTTCTGTTTTGATTTGTTTGAATATATATATATTTGTCAAATTAATATCTGTGGGGTTTGAAAGGTTAGGTGGATAAGAATGTGAATGTTAAATTGGGCTCTAAGAAATAATGCACCTAAAAAAGAGAATCACTTTTTCAAAACATTTTCAAATAATCCACAGAATATAATATAACAATATAACACTATATATATATATATATATACTAGATTCCACACACAGACAGACTGTGTCCCATATGCTTACATTCACGGGCAATATTATGGGATCATTTAAGCTTTCTACATATATCACCATCGGATTTAAAATACTTTTTTATTCTGGAGGAAATTAGGTTTGACAGTTGCTCCATTTTAAAATAAATATTTTAAAATGTAGAACGAAACTATATACATACAGTTAAAGTAAAAATGTGCAATTAGATAAAATAAAATAATGATATTTATATAAACCCTAGAAGACAAAGTAAAATGTCCAATAAAAGATAAATAAAATAAAATATATATATTTTTATTACCATAATAAGTTGGAGTAAAAATGAGCACACTACAATATTGAACTTGTATATTACAATCTTTACAGTGGTTTATTTGTAATAAATATATATTAATTATGAATTGCTCATAATAATATGTATAACAGGCAGATGATAAGAATGAGATCCTATACAATAACCATGTATAATTCAAATGGAACCTTTAACATAATATGCATACATGTCACCTCTGTCATTTAAAAGAGAGACGTGGGTCAGTTGTGTATTTTGCAGCAGTGTGTGGCTGGTCTCACACCCACAGGACCATGCAGCAGCTGTAGGGCTGACACTCTGCTAGTAGCAGGACTCTCTGCAGGTGATGAAAGCCGTCTCAAACACA
Organism: Gymnodraco acuticeps; assembly: GCF_902827175.1. Classification (NCBI taxonomy): domain Eukaryota; kingdom Metazoa; phylum Chordata; class Actinopteri; order Perciformes; family Bathydraconidae; genus Gymnodraco; species Gymnodraco acuticeps. The sequence continues at coordinate 5,252,577 of NW_022990501.1, forward strand.
CACTAATGTGTTCAGTGTGCTGGTGATCCGCGCGGCTGACTTCCATCTCTGCTCAGTGGGTGTTCCTGTTCTCAGCCATGAGCTGGTAAATCCCCGTTTCCCTCTGTCTGGAAATGAAGTGGCTTCTCCAGTTAAATAGAATCAGGACTGAAATGGATTTGCCAAAGACCCCCATTTATTTTTTTGTTTTACTATTATAGGATTCACAAGTTTGTGCAGAGGCTTAATGTGTGTCAAAGCTTGTTGGAGTTGATGGACTGTTATTTTCTTTTAGTCACTGTTATCTACAGGCAGTCAAATGTGTTGGAGCTTTCCTATTGAAACCCAGTGTTTATGTAATGTGTGGGTCTACCATTAGGCCCTGCAGTGGGTATCAGGCTGTCATTAATGTAATTGGACCAATGAAAATCGCCACCATTCTTTAAAGCGTCCAACCCCTACCCCCACCCAAGCAAAGAGCACCGAGAGTGGTGCCGAAATGAGTCCTACATTTAAATCTGTTAACACAAGCTGTAAAGATTTTCATGTTCTGTTCTACTACTTAAAACACCTCAGTAAATACCCCACTGGAGAGTTTCCGGAGCTTATACGTGTCATCAAAAACAGCGGTTGATAAAAGGGTTGCTATTTGAGAGTACTTAACGTTTGCTAAATCTTTAGCTTAGCGGTGGTGATGTGCAGCCTTGCAGATGTTAGGGTACTTGCAGAAAAAAAAAAATACAATACCACTATTCATACAAATAAATATGAATAATAAAAATAAAAAGCACTATGCAGTTGGGAGTAACATTCTCATTAGTTCATATGTTAGAACAGTTCCTTTTATTAAGCGAGCTGTCTTTTCCGTATTCGGTTTGATTCCTGAACAAGGTATTTTTGAATTTCCAAAACGTTATAATTTTGTGGCTCTTGTGTGTGTTCTGTATCCGATGCTCTACATTCTCTCCAGCTTTGAAGATGACCTTTTTGTATTTACTCAGAATCTTAGGCGTGATAAAAAAAAAAGTTATAGAATTCCTTCGATATTAATGAATTGGTGGAGGGTTGATTTTTTTACATGTTTTATTTTGGTCCATTATTAAGCAACTTTAGATATAATAATAATAACTAGTTTTTGTATGAATACCAATTTTGTTTGTATTAATTCAGATTTTAATCATACAATTTGGAAGTTCCTCTGCATCCCACTAGGTCCAAACTTTTTTCACCGAGTGCCACATACAGAAAAATATACGAAGGGATGGGCCACTCACTAGAGGTGAGGTTTATTGCCTCATAAGTTCAGTTATAACTTAGCAAAATCAGTCAAATGTAGGTCAATGATGCTTGTGAGTGTTGGCAGCTTATCCCTCAGATTGATTATAATAAGGAGAAATAGGAGGGTATATTTCAAACTTGTTGTGTAAATAAGTAATTGGGCTTTTTTCTTATCAACTAAGATATGTTAGAAACTTGAATTGACTGAATTTGTTTGAAAAGTGGTCTTATTAACACATGAATACTATTGCTACTGTGTAATATATTTTTACATTTATATTTACGGAGTACAATATAAGACAAGCACAAGTTTCATTTGTGGGCCATATGCCATTATACTTTTTTAATTTGCTGAGGGCCGATTCAAAATGGTCCGCGGGCCGCATTTGGCCCCCGGGCCGTAGTTTGGACACCCCTGCACTAGACGGTCATCCCACAGGGTGAGAACAGCTGCCTTACAAAGCAAAGAGCAAGAATATTTAATGGAATATTGTATTTTTAGTTGCGTTCAATTTATTCAGGTCTCCATTGAGTTACACTTTGACTTTCAGTCTAACTGCAGGTGTGTGAAAACCTTTGTCTTTAGATCATGGTACCTTGTGTGGTTCTATTCACCTGGCTTTGTGAATTAGTGTCTCAGATGTGAGACTTGAGACATTGGTTTTATATGAAATGAATTTAATCCAACAATATTTCTTGTCTCCATGTGTTACTTACATTTTAATTTTTACTAGAATGAAATTAACCAAAATGATGAGATTTCCTAAAGTGACTTTAATTTAGGATAAGAATTTATATCGGTAGGCAACCTTGCAGAGGGGTGCTCCGAGAATAACCTACTGCTCTGTCAGGAAAACCAAGTCGTAATATATTAATTTAATTTTAGAAGAAAGGGAAGACTCCTCCGTCAAATGTCCTTGTTAGTTCTATCTTATTTACCTGATCCCTTTTATTTAGTAAAGAGTTAATCTAGAGATTTTTGTATTTTTTAGTCAAAGAAAACTCTCTTTACTCTTAAGACGTTTTAGTCTTTTAAATAAACAAGACCAATTATCATCTTGATTCTCTGCAGACTAGTTGTCTGTACTCAGAGTCCACCTGATAGCTCTTTGTGCTTCCGAAGTAGTGCTGACATGGCACGCGCCCTGACAAAACTACTACACACACACACACACACACACACACACACACACACACACACACACACACACACACACACACACACACACACACACACACACACACACACACACACACACACACACACACACACACACACACACACACACACACACACACACTCACACACTCATACACTGAGGGGAGCAGTTTGAGGTTCAGTATCTTGCCCAAGGACACTTCTACTCCAACATGAATTTAGAACACTTTACATTAGTAGAGTTTATGTCCACGGGTTTGCTGCTTCTGCTGTCACACATATAGTAAGTTAAGTCAAACAATCCATGTCAAGATGTTTGACAGGGATGCTTAGCCAATCATGTGACAGGGTTTGATGAGAGTCCATGGCTCATCTAAACTATCATACTCTGTGCAAACCATATCCTGTTGGGAGGATGACTTCACGTTAATGTTAATGTTAAATTAACTCAATCAACTTGTGTTTATGTTACACTATTTCACAATGCTTTTCATTATTACCTCACATGCATGGGAGTTCATACCAGTAGAGTCAAGTCTAATAAGAGAGTGAAGGTAGTCCATAACAATATAATATATTCACCATAGAAAGAAGATAGTAAACATTAAGACAACATGTGTAGTGTGTGTAAGGACACAGGAGAGAAACCTGATAAATGTGAAGTGACTGGAACACACTGGGCCTGCTGCCTAATTACACCATGTCATTGATTAGCCACACGCTCTGTAACTCATCCTGCACATTTATTTCAAACAGAACTTCCATCAAATAAATTCAAACTCATATCTTGCAATCTCAATCAGAAAAGTCTCTAAAAGCTTGGAGTGAAATGGTGCACATTACAAATACAATATATGTCTGCGGTTTTACAACATGATTATTTGGCCGAGTAATGGCGGTAACAATCATATTTAAGTGGTAGCATGCATTTACAATAATGCTACTGGCTGTGGAGGCGAAATCCAAAAATAATATTTCCATCCAGCATTTTGTTTACTGTGGGTCAAAATAATGCGCTGTGATGTGCAGTCGACACGTCCTCCACAATGTTAAGCTGTAGCCACCCATTTAGCTATCGCTGTTGTTGTCCAGGCGTCTCCCCGGCAAACTTTCAAGCGTGGTCTGCCGCAAGCGAGCGGCAGGAGCGGGACTGTCAGCATCAGCTGTGTGCTTGGCTTGCTGTTTAAAACACCATTTTTTGTATCCATATCTCTCGCTAGAATCTCCCACCATCCAACTAACAACAACAACAACGTCAAGCCTTTGGGCTCTGAAACTACGGGGCAGGCCGAGGACAAATACACATGCGTTAATCGCACGTTAAAAATAATTAGTGGCGTTATTCTTTTTGCGTTAACACGTTATTAATGCGTTAACTTGACAGCCCTAATATTTTTATATATATTCACCGTTATATTTTTAGTGACATCACTATGTAACACTCCCGCTTCAGTTGGCATGCGCTCCAACACATTGTACATCATAGCCTAAGGGGCGGGACATCTCTAAGCGGTTGACCAATCACAACAGAGCCGGCCAGCTAACCAATCAGAGCAGACTGGGTTCTGGTTTGAGACAGAGGGTGAAAAGATTTTAAAATGTTGCTAAAAATTATATCTGTGGCACAAGTTGATGATACTTACATGTTTTGTTTAGCAGAATGATCTACAAATATTAACACCACTTTTATGCAATATCCATAAGTAAAAAGCTAACTAGGGTATACAAAGACCACATCACTGTCACATGGCTGCGCATCACCACCGCTAAGCTAACTAACTGCGGCTAATGTTTGGCATAATGACATTTAGTAGTCTCATTAGTCACTTGTTAGCCACCTCCGTTTAAAACACATAGACGCTCGGACATTCAGCAGTGGGGTATTTACTGACGGATTTTATGCCGTAGAACAAAACTTGAAAATCTCTTGAACTTGTGTTATCCACAAACTTTATTACAGGGACCTAACCAACAATAGCTCAACAAATCTGAGAAGCTGTCAGTGGGTATATCTATTTACATAACAGAAATGTCAAGTTTGGATCTGGCTTTGTAAAGAAATAGCTTCAATTTTTTTTAATAAAAGAAATACCTGATTTTATTTTTGTCTCTTCCTACAGGAGGCCAAGGCCAGCTTTGTGAATTGGCTGCAGACACGTGCAGACCAGAAGGGTCTCCTTAAATCATCCAACGCCTCCCTAAAGATGGTGTCCTGCTCTGAGCTCCAGGATGCTCCTTCGCTGCCTGATGGCTCTCTGGCCCTGGTCACCAACTCTTCAGAGGCCCAGAGCTGGCCTCAGTTCAGTATGGAGACCTACAGTAAGAACCTGAAGAGCAGCGTGCTGGGACACACCCTGCTGTACGCCGAGGTCGCCACGTCCACCATGGACCTGCTACAAGGGTAACACATGTTCCTTTGAGCCTGTTTAATGTTTGAAACTTACTCTAAGGCTGGCAGCAGCATTTTCTCACACGCAAAATTGAAGCTTACTGACCTAAAGACATACAACATTTGCACAGGCTACCCAGCTGTAATTTTATACTTCGCCTTAAAGCACAAGACCCTGCAGCTATTTCTGCCTACTTGCAATCGGTATTACCTATAATCAGAGACCCCAAAGTTCAGATGATATTTGATGGTATAATGTGCTCTCAGATGCTTAATGGACTTTGAGCACATTAAAGCAAAAAGTGCATATCACCCACTGTTGTGTGGTCAGGACGCCAAAGGTTTTCAAAGGGTCACAGTTACAGGTTTATTGTGACCCAGATGTGTGTAAATGTAAGCTGTATTTACATCATATCATTGGTTGTCACTAGGACTGGCTATCATAATAATCAATGCCTTGACCTTAACATTAGCCTCCTCTTTCCCAAAAGACCCCATACTGTAACCATTTTGTCTGGAAGATTGAAGTTTACTATTTATGCCAGGAACATATTTTTGTTTTATAACTTCACACAATTACTTAAAAAACATAAAAAACGTATGCCTTCAGTTTTTAAGAGTTTGTAAATTGCACTTCCATAATTACCTTTATTTTAATATTATCTCCACGTCTACACATTATCTGCTTTGTGTTTTGTTTTTTTAAAACCCAGAAATCTTCTTTGATAGGAAAATGACCTTGAAGAGATCTAACTTAGCATCTAACTCCACATAATGTGATTTGATGAATTAATGTGTGACTGCCGACAGGGGTGGCTTGGATCTACCAACAATGCATCAATGTAAAACAGTTCCTCTTAACAGAAGCTACACAGCAAGGTTAGGTATACAAAAAAGCAATATAAAAGAATAAGACTAAAGCTTAGAGATATAACATCTTGTTTTACACATGACACTCTGGGCCAGCGGCTGGCATGTGCATTTTAGACTAGTGCATTATTATTTCTCTCTTAGTCTATGTGCATGGGTCAGGTTGCTCTGTGTATCTTCACAGCTGAGTTACTGTTGTCAAAAGCTTCTCATGTTTAAAACCATCCACTACTTTTTGAATAGAAATAGTTTGTTTCATAATTTCAGTAAATTACCCTGAAGACATAAAATCAAGTTACAAATTAGATCCTGGTTAACACTGATGCAGGTGAGTGGCGGATGCTGGTTCTGCTTTACCTTAGTGGGTTGCTTGTGACATAGTAGATCATAATATTATTATTATTGAAAGATTGAAACAATTAGTTGGTATCTCAGGGTCAGCTCTCGAGTGGTTATCTTCATAATGTTTAAACAGAACATTTGCTGTGTCTGTTGATAGCGTTACTTCCTTTAGCATTATCCATGTGTGGGGTGCCACAGGGCTCCATTCTAGGACCATGTTTTCTCTATTTGTATTCCTTTTCAGCCTCATTTTCAAATAGCATGATGTTTTATTTCATTTTATAACAAATGTTTGACATTAAGGCGACAAAACAAACTTCCTTCTCGGTGTAGGTAGTCTCACATCCTACAGGTGGATGCTGGGGTCGAGATGGTGCTATTGAATTGCTAGCAGCCATAGTCAGCGTGCGTGTGCGTGTGAGTGCTGGGAGGTTAGGCAGGCTGGAACTAATTTAATGCCTAAGTGACCTCACTGCAGCAAAGGCAACTTGGACCTAATAGACTTCTTTGTCTGCACCCACATGTGAGTAAAAGTGGCTGTTGAGCGGGTCGATCTGGCAGCAGGTGGGAGCAATTAAAACTGTCATAAAGTTTGAAAAATGGATTGTGGAGCAGCACTGAGCTGATTGGAACAGACAGTGTTGTCATTAAGGTTATACAAAAACTAATGCTGGGTGAATGAGCAGGCCCTACAACCCCAAACCTGTTGCCACAGTTTGATTTCACTGCTAATGTTTGAGTTTCCAGATGTCCCTCTGGAGCGGCCTTGATTAATGTTATTATTAAGGAATGTCTGTTTTATTTCTTCAAGCATTTCTAAGTTAGTATTCAGTTTGATACTGAATATGTTGGAGACAATCCATCTTTCTGGTATAATTTACACTTTCTAACAGTATTATAGGAATGCTATTGGGAATTAACATTTACTTTTTGTTTGGTGACGACTGATTCTTTGCTTTTACAGCATTTGGCAGTCTGAAATTCACCTGAATATATTCAAGCACGCTGAATAAGAATCACTTGCACACACACTTCATTGCCTGATCTAGTATTATTATTTTGACAATTATTTTCTTCTTGGTCTCTTGCAAGTCCCCCAACTTTTTTGATTTATCATTTTAATTTGCTGGTGTATACCTTAAAGTGTACATTTTTCTCACCTGATTTTGATTACATTTTAGTCAGTGTTAAATGTTAAGTTGTATTTTAGTAGAGCTACTTTCTACAGAAGAGTGTCAAAAGGTGCACAATTAAACAGAAAATATGCAACAGACACAAAACAAAAGCTTGGACTAGAGTAAAAACACCATGAAATGTAAACGAATAATGAAAGTCTGAAGGGGTCTGAGCTGCTTTTTTAAAAGTGTCCAAGGTGTCAAAGATCTTCATTGAAAAAGGAAAGGGTTCCAAAGTTTAGGAGCCAAAGCTTTCCTTTGACATTTATGCCTGAGGCCAGGAACAACAAACAAACCCTGATCAGACGACCTGCTGCTGACACAGGGCTGCAGTGAGCTCACATTTAGGCAGGTGTCTGACCATTCAGAGCTCTGTATGTTATCACAAAAACAATAAAATGAATTCTGAATTGGATAGAGAGACATTGAAATTAAATGAAGATTGGTGTCGCATTAGACCCTTTTTATGACCGGCCCAAAAACAGAAAGATGAGTAGAATTGTTTAACCACTTGACAGAGATGTTTTGTTAAGGGTGGTGAAGAATTTGAACAGAAGGACTTCAATGCGTGAATAATCATCTTTATGTCAGATTGAGATGCCATCGCTATGTTTCTCATTTGTCTTTGTATTTTCTGTGGTAATGGTAGTGTTCCTATATACCACTAATGGTGATAACAATGTTGTTAAAACAATTTTAAATTGAACATGGCTGTTCAGAAAGGGCCAGATGTACAGCCTTTTGATCAAATTGAATTGACTTCAAAATTGAAAAAACGTGTGTATCTAAGCAGCAGCATCACGGACTCGACATGGGATTTCTCTCATTCATGTTGTAACAGATTTTCACTGTTGGAATGGAAAATTCGGGTTGTGTCTAAAAAGGTGGCCTTGTTGCCTGTCATCACGAGTATTAAGAGGATGAATTAATCTGCAGTTTGCAATTTCAAATATAAAGATAATTTCAGAGGATGAAAGTAATACTAAATACACAAAACAACTCATCACATACACCATTTTCCGCTAGAAATGTATGTTGGAATCAAATAGATAACTTAAAAGAAAATTGTGAACAATGCAAAATACGGTTCAATGAAGGTGTCAGTGGTTACACAGGTGAGGCACTTGGCTTAAAATGAATAGCATCTCATTTAAAAAAAGGATTAAATTGTTAATCAAATAAGAAAATAGTCAAACAGATGATGAATTCAGAGGAGTCTGTTATTAGAGTCCTTTGAAATGACAATGACTGTGGCTTTTCTTCTATCTGGGGTATAAATAAAGGATTGCGAGGGCTAATAGGCAGAGAGGGAATTGGTTTGAAGCGAAGTGCCTGCAGGTCAGTGCTGGCTGAGATGGAGGAGCTGATGAAACTCAGATTCAGTCACTTGAGTGCTGAGGCTTGAAGCTGAGGCTCAATGGCTGGCAGGCGGAGTGTTTGTCCAGGGTATTAAGGCTTTGTTTGGCAGGGAGCGGCTAATAATAGCCAGTCCTGAGACACAGGACAGTGTTCTCACAAGGTCACACCCAGCTGAAATCTCAATGCTTTTAGTGAGCAGTTTCACACTCAGCAGCCCTTAAGATGCACATGTCCCTGTTACCAGAAAACAGCTAGTGCAGGGTATCCATTATAGTGAGGGTGTTTCAGTGTAGTGTCAAATGTTTCATATGTTTTTTAGAGAATAGTTTGCCTTTCTGGCCAGTGCTCTTGTTTGTTATCAGTGTAGTTACATGCAAAGATTGATATAACCTCTCCATTTGAGACAAGGCTACAGCTAACAGCTAGCTTAGCATAAAAACGGAGAAACGCTAGCTTCGCTCTGTCCAACAGCCCGAAATATCACCTACAAACACCATTCAAGCTGATCTATTATCACTTCTTTTGTTTTTTATCTTTTAAGAAACTGAAGCGTAAAAAGGGACACAGTCTGTTGAACAAAATCTTTAAGCCCACTAAATGTGTGTCTAATTCATGTTTCTTTCTGTTTCCTGTTATACTAATATTGGTAACATAACATTTATGCAGTACTGAGAAGGCCTTTTGTTACACAAAAGGTTTGAACTTATTTTCCTAATTTTTCTCAAATGACATCAGTCAGCCAAGGTATCAAACCACATGACTTTTTAGTACTAAATGAAATGCTTTAGTTGCAACACAACACATATCAAAAAGTGTTGAATAATGAAAGTCATGATCAAATGATTGCTTAGATTCGGGTAGGTAAAGTGATCTGCTTTTATTTTTGGCAACATTCAAAACGTTACATTTTTGGCTTCTTCAATTCAATAAAAAAAAGATTCTCTAAGCAAGGCAAGCAAAACGAAAATAATGATAACCAAACTTGGCATCGGAATTATGGTTAACGTCAGCCCTTCTTGTTAATATAACCATTTTTCATAGTGACCAGTCTTTAAGTAGGCTACATAAAACACACATACAGTACAAATTGTTGTTTATTCCAAATGTAAGAAATAACAACAGGGCAGTTCTTATTGCTTTTCTTATTAATAGAGAATATGATACATTTATGTTTTACTAAAATGCATATTATGTGGTAGAGATTAAAATTGTGTTTTCAGTCAGACCGCTCTTACTCTCATATTTACATATTTTATAGATTCCCAGAAAAATTACATTACCACACAACTTCTTAGAGTCCAATAATTGTGTCTTAAAGAAGTTTATAGTATGTTTTCCAACCACCAGTCCGAGTAAATATACTCACTTAACAATGATGATAAATACCCACTGGATCAAAAGAATATTTGCCATTTTGACCTAAACAATTAATCGATCATCATAAATGTTAGTGAGTGATTTTCTGCTAATCCAAGAATTGATTTATGAGTTATTACTTTCATCCCTATTTGTGAGAGTGTGTGTGATTGTGGGCAAGCTGTTGGTGTTTGGTTAAGTGTGGAAGTGTTTATTTGTGAAAAGCCAGGATAAGAGACTTTAGGGGTTTTCTAACACCACTTGGCTGCTCAGAGAGCATAATGATTCTTTTCCTGCTCTGCTGAACTTGATCCCTGCGCCTGGAGCAACACACTTCCTACTTGTTGACTTTTTCTTGTAAGAGCTTCAGGCTCAGACATGAAAACCCAAGGGCCCACTTTTACTTTTGTATTCTTTTTCCCCCTTTTATTTTTCCCTGATGGATAAAGGAAGAGAAGCCCGATGGATGTAAATGTGATTCTGATTATTTTTCCTTCTTCTCGAACAGATTCTGTTTTCCATGCTGTCTGCACATTCGGAAGATGTTTTTGGCATTTTACCCGCATTTAACACTGTCATAATGTCACATTTGCTGTGTCTTAGAGTCACGTAAACAGCATACAGTCACTGCAGTGTAACACCTCCGTACGGAATATAAATACACCTTTCTTCTACTGAAAGCTGTTCCAGTTGTAGGGCAAAAGTCCTGGCAGGCTCCGTTTGTTTTGACAGGCAATCCAATATCCAAACTGACACTGTATGGAATTAGTGTCCTGTTTCCTGTGAAAAAGACAAACCACAGAACATGCATGGGGGTTTGGTGCAGGGAAAATGGATTCCTCATAACTATGGCAATAGGTTTGACCATAAAAATCAAATTGGCCCAATTGACCTTGCATGCTCCACCTGCAATTATAAAAGATTGTAAGCAGATGCCTAAACGTCCCCATTTCTTATTCTGGGGAACATATGGTGCAGTGTTTGACTTGAAGTTTTATGTCCTGTGGAAGGTATGTTATACTCTGGAGCTGTGATAGGGAAAGGTCATGAAGTCTCGTACAGGGTCCAGAGCTGCAGGTTTACATTTCAGCTCCACAAGACCACAGCAACCTGCCAGAAAGCACTTCAATGTGTTTCAATCCAGAGACTGCATTAGTATGATGGAAACTACCATCTACTCTACAAATACAAACCCTCTTCAAAAACGTATTTCAATTTCTACTTAGAGAATCTAAACCTAGATGAAATCACTTATTTTTGTGAATTTACACTGACTTAAATTGTTTTATAACTACATTGTGTTGTCTTTTGTAAATATTAAAATAATAAACGCTAAAAGAATGTTATCTCACCTGACCTCTACAGTTACAGAGTGATGGTGTTAAAAGAGGGATATACAGGTGTTATAATGCCTGAAAAAGTAGAATAAATCAATGAAATTATTTTTGTAGGAACAAACAGCAAAAAACAAAATCTCTACCTACTAACACCTCCACTTTTATGATTTTGAAGCCCCCTGTAGCCCCTGTTATGTGTTACTGTTGGTCAGTAGGTGCATGTGCTGTTATACACACCTATAATACCGTCTTCTGTGGGGTTTAAAACATAATCATTCATTCATGTTCTCATATATTTCCCTTTCCTATCCTGAGCTTCACCAGATCCCACATTAACGTTGACCTCTTCTTCTGTAGTTTTTCTCAAAATATGATGAAATGTACCTCTAGATTTGGTACTTCCTTTGTTAGCAGAGGTTAAGCCTGCCTCATTAGCGACATCAGCAGTCAGAATACACACACACAGTATGTAGATACCATCAGCACAGAGAATAGCATGCTTCTGCCCATCACCACTGTAGGAGCCATGAAACATGTTTAGTATTGCCTTTTGTTTTAATATAAGATATTTGTTTGAGCACAATTGATTGGTTGGCTTGGGTCACATGGATATGTAATTATAATCCTGTTCACCTGCGTGAGGTGTGTGTGGAAGAGAGGGTGACACAGGGCCGTTGTACTTTTTTGTTGACCGCAAGTTGAAATGATTGCTTCGATTAATATAACGATGTACATGTCCAAGGAGAATAAGTTGATCATTCCAGTTTTCATTAAACCACATTATTTTGCAACAGAGTTTTTGATCTCAGCCAGTACTTTTTTGTAGCGTGTCACACAATATCAAACAGGCCCGGCTTCAGCCTCTCAGCGACTTTGTTTGTTTCCTGCTGTCGCTATACTTGTCAACTGTGACGGAGCGGGTCACAGAGTGACTGACTCCGCCACTGACAGCCGACACACACACACACACACACACACACACACACACACACACACACACACCACACACACACCAAACATTTCCTGCTCTCTTCCGTCAAATGAACCATGCCATTTCTTATTATTTTTTACTTTTGTTAATTATGGGGAATGATTGTGTTAAGAGGTAGTTAACCTGTTTATGTTTGGGTCTGATTTTTATGTTGAAATGTGGTTTTGAGTTGATTGTGTCACCTGTTGACGGTGAGCCTGTGGGAGGGGCCATGGGTTCAAAAGGGACGGTGTTGGTTCCTTGTTTGTTTTTTGGACTGTGTCACGCTGAAGAATGTTGCAGTGAAGGCAACAGCTGGGACGTGTTCGGGGTTTGTTGCAGAGAAGGCAACAGCCAGAACACGGAGCGAGGTAAGCACTGGCTGTTAATAAAGACTGCAGTTTTGGAAGCCGCCTTCAACGCGGATCACAGGTAAGCCTTACCACTGAATGTGCACATTAAGCTCCATGGAATGGACGAAGTTGGAGTTTACCCCAGTGGACGAGAGGGTCGCCTCCCTACGCCTGCGAGTTATGGGGGGGAAAACTCTGACTGTTGTGTGTGCTTATGCACCCAACAGCAGTTCAGAGTATACGGCCTTCTTGGAGACCCTGGAAAGAGTCCTGTATGGGGCTCCTGAAGGGGACTCTTTAATCTTGCTGGGAGACTTCAACGCACATGTGGGCAATGATGGAGACACTTGGAGGTTATCCCGGGGGACTCCCGAGGCAGTTGCAAGGTACCGACAGGCCCGAAGGGCAGCAGCCTCATCCGTGGCCGAGGCAAAGCAGCAGGTGTGGGAGAAGTTCGGAGAAGACATGGAGAAGGACTTTCGGGCGGCACCAAAGTTGTTCTGGAAAACTGTCCGACACCTCAGGAGGGGGAAGCAGGGAACCATCCAAGCTGTGTACAGTAAGGATGGGATGTTGTTGACCTCAACTGATGGAGTGTTAGGGCGTTGGAAGGAACACTTTGAGGAACTCCTGAACCCGACAACTCCGCCCTCTATGTTAGAGGCAGAGCTGGAGTATGACGGGGGATCAACACCAATCTCCCGGGGGGAAGTCACTGAGGGTCGGTGACCTCCCAGAGTGGTCGGTGTTCAAAGCCTCTATTGCTGAAGCCGTGGCGGGGAGCTGTGGTCTCAAGGTCCTAGGTGCCTCAAGGGGCGGTAACCCTCGAACCTCCTGGTGGACACCGGTGGTCAGGGAAGCCGTCCGACTGAAGAAGGAGCCCTTCAGGGATTTGTTATCCCGGGGGACTCCCGAGGCAGTTGCAAGGTACCGACAGGCCCGAAGGGCAGCAGCCTCATCCGTGGCCGAGGCAAAGCAGCGGGTGTGGGAGAAGTTCGGAGAAGACATGGAGAAGGACTTTCGGGCGGCACCAAAGTTGTTCTGGAAAACTGTCCGACACCTCAGGAGGGGGAAGCAGGGAACCATCCAAGCTGTGTACAGTAAGGATGGGACGTTGTTGACCTCAACTGATGGAGTGTTAGGGCGTTGGAAGGAACACTTTGAGGAACTCCTGAACCCGAAAACTCCGCCCTCTATGTTAGAGGCAGAGCTGGAGTATGACGGGGGATCAACACCAATCTCCCGGGGGGAGATCACTGAGGTCGTCAAACAACTCCACAGTGGCAAAGCCCCGGGGGTGGATGAGATCCGCCCGGAAATGCTGAAGGCTCTGGGTGTTGAGGGACTGTCAAGGTTGACACGCCTCATCAACGTTGCGTGGAAGTCGGAAACAGTACCGAAGGAGTGGCAGACCGGGGTGGTGGTTCCCCTTTTTAAAAAGGGGCATCAGAGGGTGTGTGCCAATTACAGAGGCATCACACTACTCAGCCTCCCCGGGAAAGTTTACTCTAAGGTACTCGAAAGGAGGGTCAGGCCGATTGTCGAACCTCAGATTGAGGAGGAACAATGCGGATTCCGTCCTGGTCGTGGAACGACGGATCAGCTTTTTACTCTCGCAAGGATCCTGGAGGGGGCCTGGGAGTACGCTTATCCGGTCTACATGTGTTTTGTAGACTTGGAGAAGGCGTATGACCGAGTTCCCAGGGAGTTACTGTGGGAGGTGCTGCGGGAGTATGGGGTGAGGGGGGTCTCTACTCAGGGCCATCCAATCTCTGTACTCCCAAAGCGAGAGCTGTGTCCGGGTCCTCGGCAGTAAGTCGGACCCATTTCCGGTGAGGGTTGGCCTCCGCCAGGGCTGCGCTTTGTCACCAATCCTGTTTGTAATATACATGGATCGGATTTCGAGGCGTAGTCATGGGGGAGGGGGTCTGCAGTTCGGTGGACTAAGGATTGCACCACTGCTTTTTGCAGATGATGTGGTTCTAATGGCTTCATCGGTCTGCGACCTTCAGCACTCACTGGATCGGTTCGCAACCGAGTGTGAAGCGGCTGGGATGAGGATCAGCACCTCCAAATCTGAGGCCATGGTTCTCAGCAGGAAACCGATGGACTGTCCACTCCAAGTAGGGAATGAGTCCTTACCCCAAGTGAAGGAGTTCAAGTATCTCGGGGTCTTGTTCTCGAGTGAGGGAACAATGGAGCGTGAGATGGGCCGGAGAATCGGAGCAGCGGGAGCGGTACTGCAGTCGCTTTACCGCACCGTTGTGACGAAAAGGGAGCTGAGCCAGAAGGCAAAGCTCTCTGTCTACCGGGCCATTTTCGTTCCTACCCTCACCTATGGTCATGAAGGATGGGTCATGACCGAAAGAACGAGATCGCGGATACAAGCGGCCGAGATGGGTTTTCTCCGCAGGGTGGCTGGTGTCTCCCTTAGGGATAAGGTGAGAAGTTCGGTCATCAGGGAGGGACTCGGAGTTGAGCCGCTCCTCCTTCGCGTCGAAAGGAGCCAGTTGAGGTGGTTCGGGCACCTAGTTAGGATGCCACCTGGGCGCCTCCCTAGGGAGGTGTTCCAGGCACGTCCAGCTGGGAAGAGACCAAGGGGTAGACCTAGGACCAGGTGGAGGGATTATATCTCTTCGCTGGCCTGGGAGCGCCTTGGGATCCCCCAGTCAGAGCTGGTTGATGTCGCCAGGGAAAAGAAAGTTTGGGGCTCTCTGCTGGAACTGCTACCCCCGCGACCCGACCACGGATAAGCGGGAGAAGATGGATGGATGGATGGATGGATGGAATGGACGAAGTTTGTATATTCACCGCTGTACATCTCCGCTGTTCATCTCCGCTCTGTCGCATTGAAGTTGCGCTGCTCTGTTGATGTGGAAATGTGATGCTTTTGAAATAATTAATTCCCTTCCGATCTGTGAGGGTGTTTTACAATCAAACAAATACACGGAGGAAGTTTGGATAATTAAACGGAGAAAATTAGTCAAATAAATGTTGACATGGAAAGTGTTGAAATGGACTATGGGAAAAAGTCTGCAACTTCTACTGCTTCGTCTGCATGCCTTAAAACAGAGGATGACTTGGCAGTTTTATTGGCAAGAAAAAAACTATTAAAGGACAAACATGAACTTCAGATGGAGGAGGAACGAATAAGGAGGAGAAAGGAGCAACTGCAGATGGAAGAGGATATTGCAGCACACATGGCTAAATTAGATGTGTTACAAACAGGGAGCATCCTACTGTAAGTGGGAAAAGTTCAAAAACAAAGCATTCGGATGGAATGAACTCTTACATTGAACAAAGAAACCTCTACACTGCCAAGGACAATATAAAGACTCCACAAATGTTGCTGAACCAAAGGGAGACTAGCAATGACTTACCCCCTAATCCCACCAGGAGCGTCTGCGTTGCGTTGCGTTGCGCTGCGTTGCGCTGCGCTGCGTTGCGCTGCGTTGAGCTGCGTTGTGCTGCGTTGCGCTGCGTTGCGGCGTTTTTAGCGATCGCGGCCACTCTAGTCAATGGGTGCTATTCCACCAGACCCGCTGCGCCGCGGCTCGAAGCGTCCCAGAAGCTCCTCACTGCAAGGAATCTCTAAAATATAGGATGAATCCTATTTTTGACGCGGCGCAGCGCAGGCAGGAAGTGGAACGTTCATCCAACAACTGCGAGGCTGCACACACGACGCTCCGCTTCCGCAACGTTTTGAAACGCGCCTGGTGGGTTATGACGCAGGAGGAGGTCGCAGCGCGGCGCAGATGGGATCAGGGGATTATTGGAGCCAACAACCCGGCCTAATGAGAACATTTCACCTGGGTTCCATTCCTCAGAGCCAGTACCCCTTAAGAAATCCACTTTGAAAACACAAATTAATTATGGAAATAGCTTGAACGCAAGTGAAGATCAACACAACATACTGGGCATTATGAGAAAACAAAATGAAATAACCACACTGTTAATACAACAGCAATGCCTTTCATCCTTGCCAAAGAGAGAAATTCCAGTTTTTGATAGCGACCCGTTAAAATATCACACATTTATGAAGGCTTTTGAGAATGGTGTTGAGAAAAACACAAACAGCTACAGTGACCAACTCTACTTTCTGGAGCAGTACAATCAGGGTCATCCCAAAGGACTTGTTGGAAGTTGCCAGCACATGGATCCAGAGAGGGGATACATCAAGGCTAAAGCTCTAATCAGGAGCAGTTTGGAAATGAGCAGAAAGTGGCATCTGCATATTTGCAAAAGGCTCTTTCATGGCCTCCTATAAGAACCGAGGATGTTAAGGCTCTGCAAGACTACAGCTTCTTCCTTCGAGCGTGTGCAAACGCAATGGAAGAAGTGCAGTATTTGCATGAGATTGACATGGCTGCGAATATGATGATCATAATAAGAAAGTTACCTTACCATTTCAGAGACAAGTGGAGAACTTTAGCCTGTGAGCTGCAGGAGAGGAACAGCCGCAGAGCAACATTCTTTGACATTACACACTTCATTGAGAGACAAGTTTAAAATCTTAACCGACCCAGTATTTGGAAACATTCAAGATGCTCCCTTCATAACAACAAATACTGCTTTAAACAGATCACAGCCTTGCTCACATTTTGTAGGAACTAGCTTTGCCACCACTGGAGCCCTTGTAGAAAAAGAAACCCAGACAGAAAACTGAATGGAAGGAACACATTCTGACAAGATGGAGGACATGTCTGTGCTGCGGAGGAGGTCACACCTTGGACTCGTGCCATCAGCTTGAAAAAGGAACACACAAAGAGAAGATAGGCTTCTTGATGGAAAAAGGTGTCTGTTTCGGCTGTTTGTGCGTGGGGCACATTAGCCGAAATTGCAATAAGCGAATTTCCTGTTCAAAATGTGGCTTCAAACATCCAACCATACTTCACATCCCTTCCAATGAAGCTAGACACAATCCTGCTCAAGCCAAGAATACATCAGAGCTATCAGTGGACAGCGCACTGGTTTCAAGTGGCCTTACAGGGGCTGGTGATGACAATTGTAAACTTCCCATAGTTCCAGTGCAAGTCAACGAAGGGCAGCAAGATCGTCACCACCTATGCTTTCTTGGACCCAGGAAGTACAGCAGTGTTTTGTACAGAGGATTTGATGCACGAGCTCGGCCTAACTGGAAAGAAGGCGCAGATTTGTTTACGAACCATGGGCCAAGAAAGGGTCGTAAATAGCCATATTGTGTTCGGACTAGAGGTGGCTGGCTTAAAAAATGACAATTTATTTGAACTGCCACAAAGCTACACCCAAGAGTGCATGCCTGCCAGCAGTGGGAACATTCCTAGACAAGCGGACCTACAGAGATGGCCTCATCTGAAAAATGTTAATTTGCCTGAAATAAATGCAGGGATTGGACTGTTGATAGGAACCAATGTTCCTAAGGCCTAGGAACCATTGGAAGTCATACGCAGTGTGGATGACGGACCCTATGCAAGCAGGACAATCCTAGGCTGGACAGTGAATGGACCACTTAAAGGAGTGAGTGGGAATGCAATGGATTTGGACAAAGTATCTGTGAACAGAATCTCAGTTGTGAATTTAGATGAACCTTGGCAATAGCAGTTCAGTGCAGACTTCCCTGAATGCAGATTGGAGGAACAAGCTGGAATGTCAAGAGAGGATCTCAAGTTTAAGAAGTTTGCGAAGAAAGTGTTTTCTCAGCAAGAGTCGAAGAAGAAGTGTAAAAAGAAAAGTTTTAAAGATGAGAAGAAGCCTCATCCCAAATCCCAACAAAAGCCCTCTCCTTCAACGGCTGCTCAGAAAGGCCCCCGCTGCAAACAAAGAAATGGAGAACAAGATGAAGTGGACCAACGTGCTCTACAAGGCCGAAGGACTCAACATCAAAGACGACGAGGACATGCTGCGCTCCTCGTTAAAGGAGTGGGGCGATCAAAGCGAGAATATCGTGGAGAAGATGCAGAAACGGCAGGAAGAGACGGAAGAACATCCGACATCAGTGACATTTTTTCCACAGTATTGACTCTTTTCGACTGACAGACTTAAATGACCCTAAGGATTATCTTTGACTGAGCCTAGGTGGTGGTACCTTTTGGCCTAACTGACTTGTGACTCGTACACAGAAAAGAAGAAGGAGAACTACACATACATGAACTGCAACTGTATGGACTTGATTACCAAGCTATAATTGTCACATGTCTCCCATTTGAATAATGTTAGTAATTATTATGTATACTATCCGATACTATCCTAATAATTAGAGGCTGATGTGTAGGAGCCATGAAACATGTTTAGTATTGCGTTTTGTTTTAATATAAGATATTTGTTTGAGCACAATTGATTGGTTGGCTTGGGTCACATGGATATGGGCGGCACTCATCATAATCCTGTTCACCTGCGTGAGGTGTGTGTGGAAGAGAGGGTGACACAGGGCCGTTGACCGCAAATTGAAATTATTGCTCTGATTAATATAACGATGTACATGTCCAAGGAGAATAAGTTGATCATCCCAGTTTTCATTAAACCACATTATTTTGCAACAGAGTTTTGATCTCAGCCAGTACTTTTTTGTAGCGTGTCACACAATATCAAACAGGCCCGGCCTCAGCCTCTCAGCGACTTTGTTTGTTTCCTGCTGTCGCTATAACCACTATGGCATCTATAAAAGGCTGGGATGTAAGCTGCAGGAATACGACATAAGGAAGATTTGCTTTGGCCAAAAACATTTTAAGTTGTATATTTAGTCTAATGGATGATTGTGTTTTGCTGCCCAGAACCTCTGCCTGACCAGGCCGGCCGAGCCCAGACAGGCCGTCAGCAGAGCAAGGTCATCCGTCGGTGCCTCAGCTGCCCTGTGGTAATGGAGCAGCCCTCTCTCATTGATCACTTCCAATAGTGCTATTTGGAAATGATAATTTCTGCTGTCCCTCAGTAAACAGGATTAGCTCAATTAATCACATTTACAGATTAGTTTGTCCTCTCTTATTGATCATCCCTTTGATGCAGCTGAATGATCAATGCAAACACGCTTATGCACGGCAAATCCTGTTTCAAAAATGAGCATCGATGGCAGAAATAATCTTTTAATCTGAGATATTTTAATCTGCCAAGTGAGAGGTTTTTTGGGGGGGAATGGTTCCGGAGATAAATGGCTTTCAGAAAAATTATATCTTAACCCACCACATAAAATCCAACCATTTAATTAGTTAGATTTGCTGAAAACGTTGTAGTAGAATCTGTTTGATTTAACCTTTACTGGACTGGAATCTGTCTGTAAATATCCCTCTCGAAGAAACAGGTGCTGCTGGGAAATATCTTTACTAGGTTTGTTGGAGAAGACCCACCTAACAGATGATTTGCAGAGCCCCCTATTTTCTCTTTGTGTCGGTGTCATTAGTCTTGTTTGTGTGTGTGAGAAAGACGCTGACATGCCTGTAGCTTGTGATCTCAGGTCCTCCTCCACCTCTCTCAGATGACTCTGCTGGTGGGCGTTTATCCTCCTGACCTGCTGTACCTTGGACTGTGACCCCTGTGGCTTAGCTGCCCTCTAAAACAAAGAGTCCTGAGCGGGGATTTAGATGCCCAAGCTCTTCCTCTTGGGACAATGCCTCCTCTCTCTATCCGTCAAATATGCTACTTTGTACGCCTTTGTTCTGGTCTTGTTGGAATGAGTAGATGACAATGGTCCCAGAGTGATCTGAGGAGATTAAATAGATTTTAGTAGTGAGAGTAACACCACAGAGGTCCCGATTTCTCTGTCTGTGTGGCGTTTGATCGTCTTCTCCTATAGGGTGCAAACAGGTCCCTGTTCCATGGTTGCTTATGTATTCCCTTTCTTTCTTTGCTAACATCGTTTTTTTTTCCAACTGCATTTATACATCTGTTGTTTAACATAAAAAGACCAGCAAAGTGTTCGTCTTCCTCGCAGTCTGTCCTGCTCTTTCTTTTGCACTCAGGTTATAGTCCACTTTTTAAATCTTAAAAAAGAACAAAAACATAAATATAGTTTAATTTCTAAAGGTAAAGCAATGTTCTAAACCGGTACTGTACCACATGCTCCTCAAAAAAGTGGAAAGGGTGCATTTGTTGGGGACTATTTTCAACAGTCGATAAATCCACATTTGTGGCTTTCTTGTTATCGGTCTTTAAATTGGATAAGAAAATATCTTACATTTTCCCTCTGGATTTTGAGTCTCATTTGTGTTTTGGGAGTGATTTTGTAGGAATTCAAACACACATCATTTTTTAAAAGCCACCTACAATGTCCTAACGGCTTAAACGTTCCACCAGTGTCTCGCCTACTGATGGGGTGTCACCAAATGGGCAATCGTTCCCTTCAAGCCATCATGTATTGAGTGTTTCCATCTTTTGTATACCCCACTTATTTGCTGTTTTAATTGACTATTTTCAACAGTTGCTTGCTCTAGTGATCTCTCCATTGTACAATAAGTCTAGCACTACATCATCTGAAAGGTTTATTATTAATGATTCCCGCTACATATGCAATATCGTGATTTCACTTTTTTCATTATTTTGATTTATTTTCTTATATATATTTTTATAAAACATTATATATATTTTTATAATACATTTAGTTTTTTTTAAAAGCTTGTGGTCTTCTCTGTTACATTCAGTGGATTTTAATTCTTTAGAGGAAAGCAGATATCTCCCAGTGTTGCAGCCTTGAGCTGGCCAACATAGAGATCACTAAAGTACACAGGAACACATTAAGACATAACCACACTCCTCCTTCCTTATTATAAACCTGCCATTAGTGTGTTATCATTACAGTATTAAGACACAAGATGTGTGATTATTGCTTTACTTATTAGTGATGGATGGGGCAGCTTCTCAGGCAGTATAGTCCTCCAATCGGAAGGCACTTTGAGGGGTCGCAAAGACTGGAAAAGCACTTTATAAATGCAGACCATTGTTACAATTTATATTTTGGGTTATACTTTTGGGGTTGTCCCTTTTTTCTCCTCCATATACATGGAATAAATGACATCTAGGTTTTTCCATTCTATTGGATGGAGTACATTTTCACTTGTAGCCCCAGCTCCGTTCTGTGTCAGCCAGTAGAAGAGGCGTTCAGAGGTGGACTCACTGGTCTTGTTAGGTCCAGCTATTCCTATTTAAAGCTCCTCTCTGAAGCTTGAGGGCTCCGGAGAGCCAGCTGGGCCCCTGGTCTTGGTCTCCACAGGGGTTGATTGATGGCAGAGAGCTGTCAGTCACGGATCAGGCTGTTTCTCGGTGGTCCTGCCAAACAGCAGCATCCCCCCGTTACACCCTCAGCAGGGACTGAGCCCCTCCTAACAGCCTCACCCTCAGCAGGGTCATGCTCCAGCTGATCTGCCCTACATTAAGATCTCACAGGAAACTACTAGTTCGCCTATAGTGTGTGTTTATCAAATCATATTGAAATATTTGATATTATGATAAAAAGATTTCTACCCCAACATAATTCATTCAAATACATTTCCCCTGTTGTCTTGCATATGTAGTAGGCTTTTCTCACAACGACTTCCTCCATCTGAGACTAAAGATGTGTTTTTGACAGCAGAGACCCGGGGTTTTGTTTTTAAAATCTTTTTTTCTTTCATTAGTGAGCACATGTTGGCAGTTACTTGGCTGCAGAAGCGCTATACAAAACGTCCACTGTAATCAGCTTCAGTAAAGCTAACAAATTCCTCAAGCTGTGGGCTTTTTTTTTAACTTCCCCCCATATGTTTTCCTTTGCTAGCAGCAATGCACGGCTGGCTGACATATTTGCATTAGGGCTGTCAGTCGATTAAAATATTTAATCGCGATTAATCGCATGATTGTCCATAGTTAATCGCGATTAATCGCAAATTAATCGCACATTTTTGATCTGTTCTAAATGTATCTTAGAGGAATATTTTTCAAGTTTGTAATACTCTTATCAACATATGAGTGGACAAATATGCTTTATGCTAATGTTTATTATCATTTGAACAATGATAAATATTCTCATGAATATTATACACAATAACCTGTGTGTGTGTGTGTGTGTGTGTGTGTGGGTGTGTGTGTGTGTGTGTGGGTGGGTGGATGGATGGATGGATGGAGCTATGTGCAACTCAAGGCATATGCTCGAACGGGAGCTGCCTGGACTCTGCAATCATGTTGCGCACTATCCGTTCTGAGTGTGCTGACTTTTCGTACAACGTCCCACTGTCTGGCTTCCTGCATAAAGTCAAGTGCTCGGCGCAGTTGTGGCGAAATGTCGCTCCTCTGTTTTCATTTAAACAGCTCCATATCCGTTAGCGCAGCTAGCTAGCACCAGATGCTAACAACAACAATGCACGTAAGGTCTCTCTCTCGCTCGCTCGGGCCACACATACACACACCCTCCCGGTCCTCCAGATGGCCAGTCGGTGCCTGCCGGTGAGCGTGGAAGTGTGGTCTGCCACAAGCGGGCGGCAGGAGCGGGGCTGTCAGCATCAGCTTGTAGATGGTATTTTAAACTCGATGCGCTATGAAACTACGGGGCGGCCGAGGACAAAAAATACACATGCGTTAATCGCGTTAAAATAATTAGTGGCGTTAATTTTTTTTTGCGTTATTAACGCGTTAACTTGACAGCCCTAATTTGCATAGATTAAAGGATTTGCAAACAGTGTTGTTACAAAAGAACACTCCACAGGTGAACTTAAAGGATAGGTTCACATGTATCAAGGCTGATTGGAAACAATAGTCAGGTGCTCATGATCATAGAAACAGATTGTGCTTCTAGTCATTCCTTCTGTTCCCATTGGCTGTTAAAAGATCCCTTTCCGGTGTGCTTCAGCAGGCTGAGTTAATACAATACAAAAGAGGCTATCTTTGAAATCAACCAATCAAATGTTTTTTATAGAGCCTATTATAAAAAAAATACACATTTGTCTCAGGAGGCTTTGCACCATACTGTAATACACACCGTCTGGAGACCCTTGCTCACACCAAAGAAACCCCACAATCAAGGGGGAATAACTAGAAGAAATCTCTGGGAGAGTAACGGAGGAGGGATCCTTCTCCTGGGATGGACAGTGTTACCATAGCTGTCGTATTTCAAAACAAATACATCATATTTACAACCAATCCAAATGACAAATATCCTTATGTGAATGTATATGAAAATGAAGGATCCAGGATGTTGTCAACAATCTTCCAGGTGATGCCAAAACAATGATAACATGGTAGTCAGGCCGGACCACGGCAACAGGCACAGCCACCACTCATGATCTAGAAGTAACCTTTAATACGGCCCAAGGGGATACTCAAAGACCCCTAGGATAATGACCCAGATAATTCTGAGTTAGCCACATGCATTTATGGGACATTAGTACGAACAGAAAGAAGTAGGAGAAGAGAGGTGAAGGATTGAAGATGTAAGTTGAAGGTCTATTCTACAGGACAGTCTAGAAAAGCTAGGGCTGCTCTTAAGCCTGCTCTTAACTGTGAAGAGGATATCTGCCTCCAGAAGACAAAGTAGAAGTTGGTTCCACAGAAGAGCTTGATCGCTGAAGGCTCTGGCTCCTGTTGGACTTTTGGAGACTCTTGGAACCACTAATAACTCTGCTTTCTACCATAGTAGGGCTAATAGGTTCCATGAGCTGAAGATCTTTAGTATGAAAATGTGTCTTTGCGTTACTTAGTGTTTCCCTATTGAGCTGCAAAAAGGATAGTAACATCTTTGAAATAAAAAGGCTGCAACTTTGGTAGATATTTACTTTATTTGTGTTCAGATGGCTGAAGCCTATTTTTGACTCCCATCTCTTTCAATGTCTTCAACAAGAAAAGTACACAAGGCACCGGACTGTTGTTATAAGATCTGTCCTGTCATGCTTTTCATAATCAGCAGTACTTATCATCTGGACAAAGGCTTACGAAGGCTCATGGCTAATTTAGTCCGCAGTAACAAGTCTGTCACACCAGAATTCCCGAGCTCAGAGTCTAGATTGAGCGATCCATCTATCCCTTTGATAAACACTTCTTAGAGAAGTCCGTTACAAAGCTCTATCTGGGTTGGGGCTCCCTGTGTGCTTAAGCTGATTCACCAGTGAACCACTTTGCATGACAATAGCAGAAAGGCCCTGCTCGCTTGCTTTAGCGGCTCCACCATCTTTGTTCAGTGGCCAACAGAGGGCGGCTGCACTGGGTCACTGGATCAGCTTTAATTGCATTTGGAGATGAGAGAATGTGCAAACATGTTCTCTTCGGTTTCTGGTATTAACTGCCCCCAACTCTCCAATGAGCGTTAATGGAATGCTGATTGATAAGATTGCAAGGTGGTCATGGCAATAAAACGTCACTTTAAACTGTAACTCACGTGATAGTTATTAAGAAACTGACAAGTTCAGACAGCTTTGTGGTTTCCAAATGTTGGTGGTGGAAAAATATTAAATCTTTCTTTCTGTGGTTTGAAAAAAGTGCTAAACCTTTTATGGCTGCAACTTATTCTTATTTTATTATCTATTCATCTGCAGATGTCTTAATGCTTAGACTGGTCTTTAAAATGCTTCCATGCACATTGTAAATATTCTCAAACAAGCTTTTTTGCACCTTTCAAAAATGATCAAATAAAGCTACTAATAACCTATTCATCAACTAATGGAGTAATAGAATAACCATTCCAGCAACATGTTTATACCATTTTGAGAAACCGGACATTTTATATAGCTGTGTGTGAGTGTGTCAGAAGGTACACTGCACCGAGCTCATGGGTGGAGGCATAGCTGATAGTGAGGACAGTGTCACACAGGATTAGTGTTTTACCGGTAAGTGTATGTCTTCCTGTGTACTGTATCCGGAAGCAAAACTATTAGCCAAAAGGCATTGCTGTTAAAACAAAAGGTGGTCAACGTAAAAGACTGCAGCATTAGGAAAGCTACCATTAACCATTGGAGGGGTCAGTGGTGTCGTAGTAGTTTAAGTCTTGATAAATCCTTTAAAATATAGAATCCAAATTGAGAAACTGCAAAAAGGAAAGGTCTGGAATCATAAAAAAATCAACTGGATCTCTCTTTGTCGAAAGCTATACTCTGGGAGGTCCCAATGGTTACCACGTATATCATCAGATCAAATCTTTTTTTTGGTGTAGCAGTGAACCATGACATACTCATTTCCTGGTTGCGACCTAGGTAGTCGCCACCAGCCGGATGTGCACCACAGAAGAAGTAATCCATTGTAAACAATGTCATACTCCCAAACCCCTTGCTTTAAAGGTTAACTTTGTTGTCCATTGTGCATATAATACACAGATTTGTGTGAACAATGTATGGATGTTTGCTTTGTTCCATGCAAACAGGGGTAATATAATACCTCTGATTTGATTTGACAAAATATAAACCAACAAAGCCAAACCAGAAACATAACCTCTTTGGTGGAGGTTATTAACTGTCAATATTTGAATGTTGTTAATAGAGCTACAGTAAAAGCAAGGCTAAAGTAGGAGTCCATTTAAGTCATTTTGAAGAAGATTTGAACGTGTCTGTGTTGTTCCTTCTTGTCTCCCTTCAGTCTGACTCTGCACTTACCAAAGGACGTGGGTTTGATAGCGATAGCTGGTCGACAGATCCAGGGCAGAGGTCAGTGCTGCTGCACGCTGAAAACATGCTCACACAACATTCACCTCAATGGTTTTAAGGTGAAGCAGATTCACTTCATTTGGATTCATTCCTGTTATTTGTCAGAATTGTGTGTTGGTGTTTGGTACCTTAGTGTCTCTGTCCTGTGTTTGCTGCTGCAGGTCGGGGGGGGAACGCCTGGCTCAGCCCCCCGGGGTGCGCCATGTTCACCCTGTCCCTGCAGGTGGAGCTGAGCTCCAGGCTGGGGCAGAGGATCCCCTTCCTGCAGCATCTGGTGGCTCTGGCGGTGGTGGAGGCTGTTCGCTCACTTCCTGGATACCAGGTATAACATCCACATTTCACTACCGCAGCTCCATCAACAGTAACATATTATGTGACTGCACATCTCTGTGATTTGAACCAAATACTGTACATCTGAATACATCTCAGACATCAAAGAAGTTGTCTGTTGTAGAAAGCTATTGCACTGTATTACAGAGTAGTAAAAGTAAGTGGTAGTACTTTTAAGATCAGTGCATTTGTGTTCCAGGAAAATGTGTTATGTTGATGATTGATGGTGTTGGAATATGTTTTATCCTTCATCAGGATTTAGACCTGAGGGTGAAGTGGCCCAATGACATCTACTACGGTAACCTGATGAAGCTCGGGGGGGTTCTGGTGACTTCCACAGTAATAGGATCAACGTTTCATCTGCTCATAGGTAACAACACTTAATCACAGCTAATGACTGAGTCAGCAGGCTTTAACTGACATTTCTCTTTTTCACTCTTATAATAATCTTTATTTGCAGATCAAAGTGCTTCACAGTAGACATCGCTTAACATACTCACAGAACATAGAATACAGTTAGCAGTAGAAAACATAAAAACAAACTTAAAATAGCATGTAAGAAATACATTTAGATTAAAGGTATGACGATAAAATTGTGCATTAAAAGGAAGATAGTGCAAATACAACACAAAATCAGGTGACAGGTTGAAATGCATCGGAGTGCAGCAGAGAGCAGGAGTTATGAGCTTCATCGAGCAGGCCTCCCTCATGTCTATAGGTATTTTGTTCCATAGCTTTGCGGCATAATTAACAAAAGCTGCATCACAAATCTTCTTTTTGCTGCTGTCTTATCTACATCAAGGTTCAAGGTTCTTTATTTAGTCATACGAACATAGCTACAGTGTAGTTATGCCGATGAAAATCTTGTGTCACAGGCTTCAACCCTTCCTGCTAATGATTCAACAAACTCACCAGCTCCGTATCACATTCAGTGTTCCATCACCTGAAACCTACTTCTTCTATACAACCAAGAGTTGGAACAAATAGTCACCATTAGTGAAAATATGGTATTTGGCAACAGGCCTCTTGTGAGTACAGAATTCCATAATAATATGTGTTGACCTGATGTTCCCTGCAGGCTGTGGGTTCAACGTGACCAACAGTAACCCCACAGTGTGCATCAACGACTTGATCCAGCAGCACAACACCCAGCAGGGCTGCAGCCTGCCCCCGCTCTGCTGCGCTCAGATCATCGCCCGCAGCGTCAGCTTCCTGGAGGCCCTCATCTGCAGCTTCCAACAGGGGGGCCCCGACGCCGTCCTGCCCACCTACTACAAGAGATGGCTGCATAGGTGAGTGCTGCAGACTGTGATTTAACGTTTCATTACTGCCGTGTTCAGGGAAAGTTGTGGACTAGCCCCATGTATTCTTTTGTTTCCAGCTCAGCCATGGTTCTGAGCAAGCTGAGCCGATATAGGATTATGTTAAAATACTGCACACCACCAATGGTTAGGAAGAATCATGACTGGTTCCTATGGGACATCCTGCATAAACCCCATAACCCCCAACCATTTGTAATGAAATGATATGCATCACACTTTCTCACTTAGACTTTGGTGTAGTCATTTAATCTGGCATAGAAAATGCATTCATCTTAATTGATTCATACATTTCATTTCAAACTAAAAACTAAATGATTGCTCTTCTAATATTCTTTATTGTATTAAAACAGTTACAGCATGAATCAAAAAGAACCACATAGATTGTATATTGTATTTTACTTTAAATGCAAACAAATCCGACAAAGAAATCCTTCATAGACATTTGGCCTGTTGAGATATCCTTGCAATGCATTCCATGCTATGATCAAATGTGGAAAGTGTGCAGAAAGCTATGGAGGGAGTCCCAGCCTTATCTCACTCTCACTCTCAGAGGATAATGAATAGCACTTGAGTTGCAGAGATGTGTTTTCCTCATGAAACACCCTGAGCAGAGCACTGACTGTCCCTCTGTGCTCGCCTTCAGCGGGACCCGGGTGCGGCTCTGGAGCGAGGACGGGGTGGAGGCGGAGGTGGTCGGCCTGGACCACAACGGCTTCCTGCAGGTGCACAACAAGGAGCAGGGCGTGGTGTCAGTGGAGCCCGATGGGAACTCCTTCGACATGCTGAAGAACCTGGTGGTCATCAAGCAGCGTTAGGACCAAATCACTACAGAATATCATGGTTTCTGGCAACAGACTCAACCACTCTAATGCAACTACAGTATACAGTATACATTTATCCATGTTTTCTAATTGGTTAAGCACTAAATATGTTCCTGGTATCGGTTAGCTTAAGGATAAGTTGTTGGAAGACAAACGGTGATGTGAGAGGGTTAATGGCAGCTACATGAATAACAAAAGTAATATCTGCATCAGTGATTGCTCACGAGCACAAACATTGATTTGATTTGATTCTGTTTTGGGAGCACCAGTTCAAACCATTGTCTTTCAATTTGCACCCCTCGTCTGAAAAGCTAACTTTGTTTCACACTTACATAAGAACAGTCATCGTTTCAGCTTTAGCTGCAGCCAAATAAATATTTCCACAGAAACATGTTGTTCTTGTCTTTATACTATAACTTCACTTACCTGGCCACAGCGCTCTGCAACATCCACATTATACAAGATATAAAGACAGAAGGAAGCAATAACTGTCAATATCCTCATGGTTTCGCAGGGAAAGAGCTGCTTTGACCTGTAATATTATCTTAAATAAAGTTAAATCAAAGTTCTGAAAATAAAAATAGTTCATATAAGATTTTAGCAAAACATTTAATGTAACATTCTGGCAAGTTTCAGTGAATCATCTTTGTAATGGTACCCTTTGAGGCTGAGTTATTCAGTGGGATGGCAGTAGATTTGACGGAAGAAAAAGTGTCCTCTTAGTATCTGCATAACAGAAGTTCATTGATGAGTCTCTATACAAATTAATTGCATTTGTAAATGTTGTGTTGACAAGAGTCTTGGAGTGTTGGCGTGTTTCGGGAGCGGCTAAGGAGGTTGAGCGGTCTCCACCTATCGTTGGATCCCTGACTCCTGCAGACAACATGTCGATGTGTCCTTGGGAAAGATTCCTAACCCAAAACTGCTCCAGATAGGCGTGCTGTGTAGTGTGTGTGAATGTTAGTCTGAGCTGATGGCATCATATGGCAGCTTCTGCATAAATGACCTGTATATGTCAAACGGCTTTCAGTGGTTGTGAAGACTGGAAAAGCACAGTCCGTTTATCATTTCAACGGTAAATGTTGTGTGGGGTTAAGTTACCAAGCGGGCAACGTTACCACTGGACTGGAGAGGCCTGTGTTACCGACAGCACTAACTGCAGAGGAAAGAGATTCATCCTGAGGATTTGACGTGTGTGTATGTGTGTGTGCTTGCGTGTGTCTGAAGTCCGTCTCACAGCCACTTAAGGACACATCATTTGTCCTCGGCACCATCCTCCCCAGATGAAGTGAAAACGTCAAAGGAAACATTGAAACTGCTGGAGCTGGATGCAGCGGTGCTTCACAGAAACATCCGTCCTCCTCTTCCTCCTCTTCTTCCTCCTCTTCTTCCCCCTCTCAGAAACAGCACGCCAATGTGGAAGTCATCACGGCCACAGGATGTTCTGAAGTAAGTGTTTTCATGTCATGAATGAAATACTAGAAGAAAGCCTGTTTACTCCATCTGGATTATTGGCTTTATTACCATGACACTCAGTGACTGAGTCAGTATAATGTAAGTAGGCACGTGTGAGTCCAGATTTAAAGATGAAACGCATCATTATTACACTTGCTAGTCAGATTATTTGTTGGTGAATTAAAAAGACAGTTTGAATAATCAAATCATAGAATTTGTCATTTTGATAACATGTTTATGAAAGATTTGTCAAAGTACAATAAAAAGCAGTTTTTGTTCTCTCTGTTTATCAATTGGTGATTTTAAATAATCAATGATTTCATTTGGACACAGATTGAAATCTTCATTCTTCACTGAATCATCAAATTAAGACCAAGTGTGTTGATTGGGAACAATGGGAAGGTCTGTGAGTTAATGGGAAATATTGTATTAGAAACTGAGCAGCTCCCAAGTCATAACACAATTCAAATTGATTGACAATTATCACATGAAAACAAAAATGATATGTCTAATGCAGGGGTTCTGAAAGTGCGGCCCGCGGGCCAATGGCGGCCCTCGGAAATGTTTCTGGCGGCCCGCGATAGTTAATGTGACACGCTGAAATGCATGCGTCATATTTGAATCCTCCATGGTTGTATCTAGTAAGAATTAGAATGAGTAGCTTTCCAGCGGTATCTCCTGTGAGACTGTAACCAGGGCACAGCAGCCAATATGGCCGCTCAAAGCAGCTTGACTTTACACTGTGTGGGATTGGTGGATTTGTGTGTCCGTCAAGGAAATCTCGGCCGGCAGCCATCATGGTCTGAAATGACCAATGGACATCGAGAAATCACTAAGGGCCTACCACCAAGTAACAAAAACATAAACCACGTGTCTCCCATCAGTTTACATCTGTGAAGAGAGAGAGAGAGACAGATAAAATGGCTAAAAAAAACTTTACAGTTGCCGACTTCGCTAGAGATTTTTTTCGCTAGCAGCAGTGAAGATAGAGCCTCAGAACCTGAATTCTTCGACTCTTCTGAAGAAGAAGAATACAAAGACAACAACAAGGATCCATTTGGACATGGGTAAGTGTAAATATTACAGTAATAGTGTACTGGCAATGTGTGGGGAATACCACGAAAATGAACAATAGGTTTATTGATATATTTTTTATCGATAGTCATGAACTTTTTATTGGAACAAAATAGACTCACCATTAGCAAACATTTACTCTGTGTTAACGTTATTTTGGTGTGTAAAAGTGAGATTACATGTGTAGATGATTACATTAATCATGTAT
The DNA here is from genome assembly GCF_902827175.1 of Gymnodraco acuticeps. NCBI lineage: Eukaryota > Metazoa > Chordata > Actinopteri > Perciformes > Bathydraconidae > Gymnodraco > Gymnodraco acuticeps. The sequence continues at coordinate 5,283,919 of NW_022990501.1, forward strand.
TCGTCCCACAACGGAGACATTTACAGTGACATGTTTTTGCCATCGATTATTTTATCATACTGTTCTGTACAGATGAGACTTTGTCATAGATTTATTTATATGTGTGCCTGTTATTATTTTACCGTCCTGTACAGATGAGACTTTGTAATCAGATGTAGCCTATGTATATGTGTTTCTGTGATTTTATACTGAATGTAAAGTAACTGGAAATACCTGTGTGTGTGTGTGTGTGTGTGTGTGTGTGTGTGTGTGTGTGTGTGTGTGTGTGTGTGTGTGTGTGTGAGAGAGAGCTCGAGAGAGACTCCTTCTGCAACCTCCCAAACTTTATTTGTATGTGTGCATTGTTATTTTTGCTTGAGCAACATTTTACTTGAACTTTATTTCAATGAAATTAGTTGTAATTATTGTCCTACACAGGCGGCGTTTATCCAGCAGCCACAACATCCATCTGTCAAGATCTACTGTGGCCCAGGTCAAGATCTACTGTGGCTCAAGGGCCTTCACCAGAGCCATCACCACCAAGGACCAGCAGACCAGCATCACTACAGCTGCCTCCACCTCCATCTGCGGCTGCCACCATGTCAAGATACACCTCAGCACAAAGGCTCCACCACAGCCATCACCTTCAACCCAGCCAGAAAGGAGGTCTTGTATAGCACTTGGACACCCCACCTACACAGCAGCCCATGCACCATCACCCCCATCTTCACAGCAGCCAGACCCACTGTCAGACAAAGACCTTGACACTGTCTTGACATTTATAATGAATAGTTGGTTGAAAGTTCTGATGTTCAATATTGTAAATAGTGAGATTTTCCAGTTTCTTATATTTATATAAATAGTTGGTTGAAAAAAAAGGTTGAATGCTCAATTTGTATTTGTACACATCACATGAACCTTGGTATGTAATATGAAGTTATTATTCAGTCCTGATGTGGGCTAGTGGTGGTCTAATGGATAATGAGGTGGGGTGAAGATCGGAAGGTTGTGAGTTCAAATCCACTAGTGTGCCCTTGAGTAAGGCACTTAGCCCTTAGTTACTCCAGGGAGAATGTCCCTGTAATTGGTAATTGTAAGTCGCTTTGGATAAAAGCGTCAGCGAAATGTAATGTAATGTATCTCAGTCCCTGCTGTGGTGAAAGTAGAGTGATAAACACCTATTTTATTCAACATTTGAATTGAATGTTTTTCATTTTAGACATGAATAACACATTTATATACAGTGTAATTCAAATATTTCACTGCTTTTGTGATCCTAAGACTTTGGTAACCAAATCTAAAACACCAAAACAATTCGATCACATGAGTAAATTTGTGTTTTCACAAGAGTTTTGAAGATTTTCCAAATATCGGATTACACATATTAAGCTTTTGAGCTACTTATCTCATCAAACAGTGCTCTAAGGTGAGCAATATGCATATATAGCAAGACCAGAGATTGTCCTGAACATTTTGATATGTAACACATGGGGTGCCATGTTAGAAGAAATACATTTAAAAGGTGATTTAAGAAAACATCTAAAAATCGAGAAAATACCCTTAGACTCCAGAGGGTTAAGAATGGTAAAACTGCGCCCCCTGGGTTGTCATTCCTAAATTATGAATGACAGCTTGTGGAAAGTTTGCTAGACTACTGGTTGCATGGCAACTAGGCATCTTGCGAGTTGCGGTAATTGGTTAGTACAATAAAGAAAGGATTTGTTTTGGAATTATTTTGTGTTCCGTTTTTTCTTGGGCGGCCCTCAATCCAATATTGGGTACCTAAATTGGCCCTCACTCATCAAAACTTTGAGAACCCCTGGTCTAATGTATGCAAATGTGTTAACAGTATTTAGTAGAAGCACATTAGGCAGCAGACAGCCTGTGGATTCATCAGCTTTCTTTAATCCATCTGCACGTTTTTTTTCTTAGCAAAACTGTTCTGTTGTTATTCAATAGTTGTTCAATGAAACCAATATTAAGGAGCTTATTTGTTTTATTTGAATTGTTTTTTAACAAGTTATTGTGCATTGGCCAACCCGAAGTAATGGTAAACCATTTTGTATTGTTGACAGATATCAATGTGTAATGCCTTCAGGCTCACATTATACTACATAAACTAGGCTGCCCATATATTGCACTGTGTTTAGAGTGTGCTTATGCTTGATAGGTAATTTAAGTTATGCAATAAATATTTAATGTTGAATAAATAGTGCCTTCATTATTTTACTGTTCAATAAAAGCTGTAATGGAGGCTTGTTGCTGCTCTGCTGTGGCTGCACATTATCATATGCACCACAAATGCAAGTCCTTTTCTGTTTGCTCAAAGAAGATGACTTGAATTTGTTAAGAACATATCAAGGTTTTGAGAGCTTTTACATTTATTGATTTATGCTTAGCATCAATTTGAAATGTCTTTTTTTAATTCAAATTGATTTATTAACAGTGCTGATAATCAAAGTCTGTGAAAGGTCTTCTTCTTCACGCTGACTCATTACTAATACTTTCTAGATGTTCACCAGTGACCATTTCCATATATGAAAATGTATTCAATTATTTATTAAATAATTTTTTCCTTTTAAGAACAAAATGTTTACAATGTTTGGGCCGTAGGTTTGGGTTGAGTTGACTAATAATCAAATAAAAAATCTTGAAACAAACTGTATTGCATATATATTCTATACTGAGAACACTGAAACATTGACTTTAATTAAATGTATTATGTCAACAGATTTCACATAACTGTATTAGGTAGTTGAAAGCAATAATATGAAGTTGAACCTAATGTTTTTTTATTTAAACTTAATATTATTGCTTTCAACTGACCTAATACAGTTATGAGAAATCTGTTGACATAATACATTTAATTAAAGTCAATGTTTCAGTTTTTTCAGTCTATAGAAAATGTTCAAGTTGATCTTATATATGACAGACAACATTGAAGAAAAAGAGCTGTAATATCCTGTGGTGTGTCAAACTATCCTGCAGGAGTGCAACATGGCTTCTGAAAGGTGACGGACCCTGGCTGCAGTCTGTGAACAGTCAGAGTTATGGCTCCCCGTCCTGAGATCTGTCCTGGGTCACCTCTCGTTGGTGATGATCACCGATGTGCCGATGTAATGTGGGATCTCTCTGTGGCTCTCCGGAGACGAGCCGGCGCTGTGAGGGTCCGTCAGGTGGCTCAGCGTGGTTACAGAGCCGTGTTTACCCAGCACTTTATGGAAGTTCATAGACATGTATGGAGCCTGGGCCCCACCCCCCAACGTCCTCCTGTCCTCCTCTGCAGACCTGTGCTGATGAGGAGCAGCCCCGTCAGCAGGGTGGGGGTATCCTGCAGCTGGGGGGCCGTAAGGGGCCTCCATCATACACAGCCTCCTCCTCTGCTCCAGCCCCACGCCGCTGAGCAGGGGACAGGAGGGGCCCCGCTCACCTGAAGCCCCCTCATGGTGGAGCGCCTGGTTTGAAGCTTTACTGTCTCTGGTGCCATGAAGACGGGGGTGGGAACAAATGTCAGACACCTCTCTGTGGACCAGTGTGTAATGTTCGTAGGGCTCTTCCTTCAGCCTGCTGCTGGAATGTGAGGTGTTGGAACAATCCGGATAGATGTCATCAGAGAACCTGCGCTCAGCTGCCAGCCCCCCGGGGCCTGGGGAGGGAAACACAACTCAGCAGTAGAAACTACACCTGAACTCCTGCAGCAACAGGAGCGGACAGTGTTCAGGAACATACTTTTAATTAAAAAAACAGCAGTGGGTTTATGAGTTAGAAGAGAGAAACCTTTTTTGCCAATCAGGTTTGATAAAAACCTACTGTAGGGTTAAATGAGGAATCATGTATAATACCTATTTAATCTTCTATCTTCGTTTTAATAAAGCCTTTGATACCATAGATATACCTATTTTTCTTTTGTGACTGTTTTGTAGTCCATTGGCTTCATGTATTTATAAAGTCATTGTAATATGACCTTCTCATATCCATGTTTAAAAATAGTGATATAGAAAGGATTTCTATCTCTAGTTGAACACTCATTGTTGCCCTATCTGATGATACCTTACTGTATTTGAAAAGAGATGCAACTCAAGTAAATATTACAATAAGAAATATTGATGATCTGACATAGATGTAGATGTCAGCAGAATGGTCCAAACCAATAAAGAAGGAGCTCATTTAACCAGATGTTGTGATCAATGGTCATGAGCTGAGATGAGAGAGTCCAGGTTAAATATCATTTATAAAGGAAACACGTCTATGAATCTATGATTTTCTTTAAATTAAGTTTAATTGTTGTAACGATGACAACCATTGGATAAACAGTGTACCTGTGTATTTGTTAGATGAGGGGGGGCTGCTGATGTTCCACCCCACAGAGCCTCTGACGTGCTGAGTCAGCTGAGAGGGGGGGGCGGAGCGAGGCAACGGGCTCTGAGGGCTGTAGGGGTAGTGCAGGGTCAGGTTGTAGGGGGGGCCGCAGGGCACCTGGCCGGCCTCAGGGCTCAAGCTGGAGCTCTTCTCCCTGCAGGGGGTCAGGGGATACTGGGATCTCTCCTTCCACACCCCCCTCTGTAAGGAGCAGGTGGAGCGGTCTGGCTGGAAGAGGCTAGCAGCCTCCTGATACCCACAAATACAGTTACACACTGAAGATCTGAATTACATTTCTCTTTTAAGATGGGGCTCAAATCATTTCCCTTACCTTTTGTTTACTCAGCAGGCCGGCAGGAAGTCCCGCCTCAGGATAGGGAGCTGCTCTTACTTTGGGCTTCATCTTGACTGCTTTGGTTCGGAGGTGTTTGCGGGGGTCCTGAGTGGAGGACATACTGACACAGGGCTTACTGGCTCGACTCTGGTCTTCAGATAACAGCAGCTCCTTGCCTTCAACTTCACTGTGTGGAAACAGGCAGTCTTTCAATGGTGGAATATAACTAAATACATTTATCAAAGAACTAAGTAAGATGTTGAGATACTTTTCATGTTATGATACCTTATGCTTTTACTTAACTACATTTTGGAGGATTTTTTTTAACTTACTCTACTACATAACAAACAAATGTATGTATGGAAACAGAAAATAAAATAACAAAAACATCATTATGTATTATTATAGTTTCATTTACCCAGCAGTATATCAAGTAATTTAAATAATCCCCACCAGTACCATATGCAACATTGACATTAATGCAATTAAAAAACATTATAAAAAATGATTTAAAATCTGATATTACTGAAACATTTGTACTTTTACTTTTTGTACTTGAAGTATATTTTGACGCCAATACTTTTGTACTTTAACTACGATTTGAATGCAGGACCTTTACTTGTAACAAAGGATAATTCACACTTGAGTATTACTTCTTACACCTCTGATGTCTTTGTTCTGTTTTAACTGGAGGTTTAATATGGAGAAATAGGAGGTGGAGGACATCTACTCACGTGAGGACGTAGTTCACACTGACGATGCAGTGAGGCCTGGAGGAGCGGCTGTTGTGCACAATGGTGGCGTAGCTCTGCACCCACACCCAGCCTCCATGCTTCGATAACATGCGGTAGTACTTGGTGGTGACCTGACCCTTAACCAGCACTACAGGAAACACAGAGATCAGAATTAAACAGAGACATTGTCAAATCTGACATCAGGGCATTAGAATCATACAGGAAGAGCCTCTTTATAAACTAGCATTGCACAACGCTCATTCAAAAAAAGAATAGAGAAAAAGTTAAACAGAGTGTAACTTTAGACCCCTGTGGACAATAGAAACAAGCTGTGACATAACATTGACATATTATTTGTTTAGTTTACATGGGGAACTCTAGAGATGCACGATTTCAATTTAAAACAAAAATCTGACCTGCAAAATCTGAGTTTTTAGTTATATATATATCCAGTGGCGAGCAGTGACTGTTATACCTAGGCCCTCTGACCCCCACCCCTTCCCTCGACCAAAAAAAAAAAAAGCGTTATTACGTCACAGCGTATACTTATATACGTATACTATCAAAACAACGGCCCGGGTTGCAAAACGCATCAATGAAAGCGACACCCTACCACACAAAACAACACCTGTAAATAACCCAATTTGTGTTCTTTGAAATTGAAAAGGATATTGCATTGTGTTTGTTACTTTCGTTGCAGTTGTATGTCTTAAGTGTAATGCATGCTTTTATTTTAAAGGCGAGTTTAAGCTGTTGACAGGAAGTTATTGTTGCTATGGAAACAAGAAAAGCTTCACAGCGGGCGGAACTTGTCATAAAGTCTGCGATAATAAAACCCACCCATTTAGAGGGAAGATATGATTGGTCAATTGTACTGTCATTTGACATTACTCTCTCGTTCAGTTCGGGCCCTCTGTGAATTTACAGCAGGACTTCCAATCAGCTCCTGTCTTCACAGGAACTCGCAGAGACGGCTAAAGGAGCTTCTTTCATTTAACCCTTCACATTCAAACAGAAACTGAATAGGCAGATTCGAAGGATTTATTTCTTTGGAAATGTTATTTTAAATGCAACTAAATCAAGTTATTCTGGTAAAACTAATGAAAAATATAAGTAAACATTTTTAAATTTTTTTTTAATGTTTTTAAATATTATTTTGTAGAATATCTTAGGCCCTCAGAGAGGGCCTAGAGGGCCCTGACGGCTCACCACTGCCAAGTTCTACAAACACATAATTGCAAACTTGCAAATTTTTTAGTAGAGCCAAAACCCGGCCTTCAAACTGGTCACTAAAGACCTGGAAGATTATGCCCGCTTACTGTTTTTACAGCTTTTAACACACTGCACCCTAACCACATCTCTCTGTTTTGATCAAAGCAGCCCTGAAGCTCCAGGAACTCGTCAGTCTTTTTTCTACTCCTTCCAATCTAAGTGATCCAAGACATCTACACCTACATCATCTCCCAGTCACTGATAGAGCCGGGGACTCTATCAGTGACTGGTCCAAAGAGGGAGAAGGGTCGCCGACCATTCCATTGGGTCCTGAATCATCGCGGCTGAAAGTAAATGTGATTCTTTGTCTCAACAATACCTTCTATAATCGTGTAACTGATGTCTTTACAAATGCACTGACGACCACACTTGGATATGGAGACTTCGATCACATCTAGTAAAGTATCAGCCCTGTCTGCAGGCCTGAAGTTTACCACATCCTTTTACCCAACTTCACTTTATCAATCATTACTGATATCACTGTCAATAACACGTTCCCTTTTCTACTGATCTCTTCTGCTCTCAAGGGGCTGTATTGTCTTTCCATGCTTGACATCGGAAATGCATATCATCTCAGATAGATGCACTGAAAAAACAGAAACGTTGACTTTAAGTGTATTCAGACCCGGCGCCAGAACAAATCTACAGAGAGGGCATATGATTTTCATGGGAGGGCACACAAAACCGTCATGTGCCGCGGCCAATGGCGGCGCCAGAGATTTTCTTTTGGGGGTGCTGTGGGGTAGCTTGACGTTTCATATTCCCATTAATGTACCAGCGCTACAGTGGAATGTTCTACTGCAACACTCCCCACACGCACACAGTACAGCCGCGACTGTTACAATGAAGGCTCGATAATCAGCTCACGGCATATAGGTGTAAGCAGGGGTAAGGTGATATTTCTTTTAAGTGAGGGGGACCTCACCTCCTCTAGGGGGATCCGGGGCATGCTCCCCCGGGAAGATTTTTTTTTTAATGATTGAAGTCAAACGCATCAATCTGGTGCACTTTGAGAGCAACATTAAGAGATCTATGGATACATCTCAACATCCATATGAAACACAACTGTAAGCAGATTTCTTTTTCTTTATGGATATTTTACAAATCACTCCCCTTTTAAACTGTATTCTTGTTTTACTGTCATATAGTATTTCATACCTGTTTTTCATGTATTACTCTTATATTTTGGCCTGGCCCTGCCTGGCTCTCCCACGGCACCGGGTCTGAGTGTTTTATGTCAACAAATTTCACACAAATAATATTAAGTTTAAATTACAAATATTAGGTTAAACTTAATATTAGTACATTTAATTAAAGTACATTTTTCAGTTTTTTTTATGTGTAATGTGGGATTGTTATGAAAAGTAAGACTGCATTTAACACACCCAGTGGACATTATATGTATCTGGTTAAGCACTTTGGCATTATAAGAACACATCCGCCTTTTTCCATTTTTGAATGATATCTTAGGAGACCTGATTGATTAAGGCTATTACTCGACGACTTGCTCTCCTGAGCCACAGCCACCTATGGAACTGTATCTTTTTCCTGTCAGTGATATGGTTTGCTTGCTGTTTTTCTGAGCCATTACATTATTTATTCATTCATTGTTGATTTGTAACTGAACTTGGACTTACCCTCCCACCAAATTCTGACTAAGGATGTTTGAGGACTCACATAAATGGTGAGCGTAGCGCAGATGGAAGACGTCACAGGCGTGGATGTGGTGGTAGAGGGTCTTCTCTATCAGGTCCTGAGGCTCATATCCTGTCAGCTCTGCCACCCTGGCTCCAGCACAGAGGAGAGAGGACACAATCACAGTCAGTTCAACTTAACAATCCAGCAGTCCAAATATTTTAAAACAGATCATTTTATATGCTTAGAACATGTTATATTATGCATGTGTTGTAGGAGGGATTTGTTGTTACCATAGATTCTGATTATATGTGATGGTTCTCATGATCAATACAGAGACCAGCAGGATATCACCATATCATGGCTTTCATCTTTCTCTACAACTGCTCAGCAAAGCTTCTCTCCTACCTTGTGTCCAAGAAAATGAGTTTCAGGTCCAGACTGGCCCGGAACATGAACATGTTGCTGTGGAGTTTGATCTCTGTGATACCACTGGGGGGCAGGGAGTGGCCGACGGCCACCAGACCCACAGTCTGATAGCTGGATTCATACAGGGCCATGTCCATCATGTACTGACGCACTTTCAGGTAGCCACTGCAGTGGATGACCTGGGAACCACAGCAGGACATCAGGGTCATTCAATGGTTCAGAGGGACAGAGAGAGTGCAACTTCTGCTGCCAGTTGACCAAGGAGTTTGAAACTAAAACAATATAATCTAACAATGTTCAGAATTTAAGTGAACAAACTCAACATATTATTTATTTATTCAAGCATTTGTTACTCAAATTCCAAAATGCAACTCATATGTATGGAGGCATTATTGCAGCCACTAACTGTTTACCCAGCTGGCCCTTTCTGCTCCATGTGTTGTGTTCATGTAAAGGCACACACCTCCTTTAGAGGGTGTGCTACCACCCAATTGGTAGTGAATGCATTGATCTGTTTCGGATGCTTGAGATGATAATAGCGTTTTGGAAAGTGTCAGCAAAGAATTCATATTTTTTTAGATGGAACATGATAGACATGTTCTGCAGGTTGTCATGTGACTGATTAAAGCAGAGCTTCCAAAATACCAATTATACATTTAAATACAGCCACATATTTGTACATTTTTTATTAAAATGTTTGTTTCTGATGTGAGCCAGGGCAACTCCGCTACAGCCACATTTTTACAATATAGTGTTAACATAACCCTGTTAAGAGATAAGATAAGTTTAAAAGCGTAACAAAACACCAGCATATATAAATCAATGAGCAAACACATCCTTCATGCATCCACTTCTCTACCAGTTTGACATAAATATGGAATTGAAACAAGCCAACTTTAAAAACTATTTTCTTCAGTGCTGTACCTGTCTGTTTATGTGCTGTTTTCACGAGAATGAAACGGGTTGTATCTCTCGCATATAGCCCGTTCGTTCACACGAGGCCGTAACGGAACCACGGATACGGACCCCGCAAACGATCCCAAGGTGGATAGATCTGCAAACGGAACGCTCTGGGGGCCAAACGGCTCAGTGTGTACGCTCTACACGATCATTTCCTGATAACGATGAAGCCATAGCCCCACCTCTCCCCACCTCTGCTGCTCACTGCTGTAGCATGGTCAGTAGCTACTGCTACTGCTACTGACCATGCTACAGCAGTGAACAACCGTTTGCGTTCTCATTTAGTCTCTGCCTACTCTTTCACCTGTTGTACGGTAAATCACACAGATGTGTTTGTAAGGATTACGAGAGGCCAGAGGTGGGAGAAGTAGTAATCTTGTACTTAATTAAAAGTAGAAGTACCAGAGTGTAGGACTAATCTATTACAAGTAAAAGTCCCTCATTTAAAAGTATTAACATCAACATATACTTAAAGTACCAAAAGTAAAAGTAGTCATTGTGCAGATTGGTCCATTTCAGAATAATATATGTTTTATAATGATTGATCATGAAAGTGTTCTCCAAGCTGGTAAAGGTGCAGCTAGTTTGAATGACTTTGTATACTGCAGGGTAGCTGGTGAATTTACTCCAAGTGGAACTAAAGTCTGATTTAACACTTGATTATATTTCACATCATTCTCCAAATCTGTGAAGTAAAAGGTATTAAATACATGTAGCGGAGTAAAAGTACACAATTTACCTCTGAACTGTAGTGGAGTAGAAGTACAACGTAGCTTAAAATGATAATACTCAAGTAAAGTACCTAAGTATCTAAAAATGGTACTTAAGAACAGTACTTGAGTAAATGTACTTAGTTACTTCCCACCTCTGCAAGAGGCTCTATTTATTGAGGTGATTGGACAAACATCTGACTATTGAAGAGCTTTTATTGACTGAATAATCCTCAACGTCCAAAGTGTTGGCTCAGTCCAATAGGCTGCTGATGACAAATTAATAGTTTTTGAACCAATTTTAAATGAAATCTCTTGCAGTCCCTCAATTAACCAAGAGCTTATAGTGTGTGTGTATACAGTGGCTGCACCTACCTTGTATCCCCCACAGGTCAGTCCTGCATTCCGTTTAGCAAGAACACACTTCATCCTCAAGAAGAAGGAGCGCTCTAATTCATACTCTGTCACACAAACACACAAAACAGAGGCATTACCAATATGTTGTACACCAACAAGTGTATTGTGTTTTTACAAAACAATATCCCAGGGATTTTTGTCACCAGTTATTTCTTTCTCCTAAAATTATCAAAATCTTCACCTATTTCTTTTGACAGACCAATATCATCAAGTGTGCCCCTTACATAACAGCAGTTAGCTCTACCAGGGCAGTAAGTTGCAACCCCAAGCCTAACCCAAATGAATAACTATAAACACCTCCGGAGACACAATCTGAAAACATTTTGTGATGCTGACACATGGAAATGTATTTATTTTGCAGGCGCATTAGTAACAAAATAACTGGTGATTGAGGTACAATGGAAGCCATAAGCACAAATGTGATGCTTTTGAAAATGACTTCCCTTAATGACAGATGAATAAAGTCTGTATTGCTCCTCCTTAGCAAAATAATAATTTCCTAAAATTCTCCAGCATGGAAAAAACCTGACAGGTATCACTTCAAGGTCTGTCTCTAATATATGCCTGTCTCAAATAATGGTTCTCCATGTTGTTGAGATGCATTTGTGTACCAGGGTTTTAGGTAACAGGGGCGCCCTCATACCAAAATGTTAGTGATGCCAGACGTCAAAAACTGTATAATTACCCCAAAAATATGAAAACCATGTCAGACGGCATAGACAGCTTTGTTTTTTTGGAGCTCCGTCGTCGCGTTGTTGTTTACGTCCGCGGCGCCATCGTGTATACGGGCACGATGGCGTGCTCTCGCCAGAATTGATATATCTTATAAACAAGATCAGCGCCACAGTAAAGCCCTCATACTATATCATTCTTGAAAAAAACCAGATTTACAGTACTGTTGCAGTTCCTGTTCTAAACGGGCTCTGGTACTTCTATTCCAAGAACCACCGCAAAGTGTGATCGGATGAATGGTTGCCAAAAAAAGGACTTAAATATGTCCTGTAAATCCCCAGGCTTTCTGTCTTTATCTGTTGTTAATGTGGTATTGTCAAGAAGGTAACCTGAGATTTGGAAAAAATTGGCGAGAAGTAAGACATTGACCTTGAATAGTTAGGGTTAGGGTTAGGGAGGGTCAGCGAGTCCTGTCAGAGTTTCAGACAGACAGGTTGTACCACATGCATATGAACAAGAGCCTGGAGCCGGAGGATGTTTTAGTACCTGGAGAGAAGTGATGGTGGGGGGGCTGGCAGAGACTCAGCACTGCTGTCATCTCATCATGGTCCGATGGGTGGATGTACTCAAATATACTGTTTCCGGTTAGCTCCACCTGCAACACACACATTTCCAGCAAGTGAGCAACTATATGTCTTTATAACTAACTTTCCAAAATCAAGACATAAGATAGAAAAGTATTGAGTCCATGAACAAATAATAGTCAATTCCATTTCTGTCACGTGATGAATGTGTGTGACCAGTACTTGCTATAAGTTACATTCTCTTGTTCTTATACAATTCAGGTCAGGAGGAGAGTGTTACCTGGGAGAGGCCCAGGTGGACTGATGCTGTCTCAGAGATGTACATGATCTTTCCATCAGAGGCCACAACAAACACGAAGCCATCCAGAGTCTGAGGGAGCGGAAACAAGTCATTACTGTTAAACGCAAACATTTTCTTATATCTTTATTTAAAAACACTAACATCTAGGAGTGTATGAGACGAAATACATTTCTGAAAATGGGTTAATATATCTGGTATAAATAAAGGCTATACAAATCATAGCACAAATACAAAAGGTGGGAACATTGCAAATAATCAGCTGCTCATTTCTTCTCACTTTTCTGCACACTGGAACTGGAACTGCAGTAAACAAGCTTTCTGATAAATTCTGTCAAAATATTCAAGTGTATTAACATAATTTCAAATATGTGCTGTGAACTATTTAATTTATAATTGATTTGGGAAATGTAATTTAATGATTGATAAATTATACATTCATTTATAATTAAGCACTTTGTAACTTTATTTTAAAGGTGCTGACCTTATGTAATTAATTATTATTGTTATTATTATTGTACCAAATGCAGCTTTTAAGGGCACGAAATGTGTGCAAGAATTCATTTGAGGGTACAAAAATGAACGAGTGCTGAACTCTAAACTCTTATTCAGCACTTTCTGTTCACAGGAGCACATTCTGTACCTCAGCCTCTGCATCACTTTAGCAGGCCTATTGTGCTCGACACTTATTATTACACGATAAATATATTTATTAGAAAGTGAAAGTACTGAGTAATATGTAACAGAACCCAACTCAAGTTGAACTCAGTTTAGCTGATGTCTCTTTTAAAGCCTGAACATGCTGCAGATATCTATGGTGATCATTGTACTGTGTGCAGTTTTACTTCGCATTTGTAATATTCTTAGTAACCATCTGCAGTTAAATAACACCTCCAGGCCATGAATACAATGAAAGTAGAAAGGAAGATGTGCTAAGAATCACTAAGAATGGGAATAAACAGCAGATCAGGTGGCTTGAAAGCATGTTATGTGATTTTAAAAGACATTTGGATCTGTTGCTTATGAATTGAAGAGAACAAAATCATATGGAGCACGGAATGCATTCTGAGTACACACACACACACACACACACACACACACACACACACACACACACACACACACACGCTCACACACTCACTCTCACACACACACACGCACACACACACGCACACACACATACACACACACACTCACACACACACACACACACACACACACACACACACACACACACCATGTATACATCACTTCAGGGGACATTACATTGACCTACATGCATTTCCTGGAGACTTATCCTAACCTTAACCATAACCAACACATGCCTAACCCTAACCCAAACCTAACCCTTACCCTTAAGGCCCTGTCACACTGTCCCGAAATTGACACCCGATGGACACACGATAAAGGAAATGTTCAAATTCGGCTGTGATCGTAGCAACATCGGGCCATTCGTGAGGGCATCTTAAGCCATCGTATCGGCAGCAACTTCATGAGCGGCAACTTCGTAAGGCACTCGTGAGGACATCTTGTCAAATTGTGTCATCTTCGTGTTATCATCGGTTCCATCGGGCATTCGCCCTCACTCTGATCGGGGCGAATGCCCGATGGCACCGATGATAACACGATGCCCTCACGATGGCATTACGAAGGGCACAATTGACATACGAATTCAACACGAAAATGAACCTTCGCAAGGTCCTTCGGCAATTTTTTGGCATGCCAAAGATTTTGCCACCGCTCACGAAGTTGCTGCTGGAGCCTGAGAAACTCCACCGGCGGTCATACGATGGCTTAAGATGCCCTCACGAATGGCCCGATGTTGCTACGATCACAGCCGAATTTGAACATTTCCTTTATCGTGTGTCCATCGGGTTGTTTTATTGCACAACAAAATCATGTAAATATATTATGTAAATAACCCAATTTGTGTTCTGTGAAACTAAAAAGGATATAATATATTATTTTGAAGGACAGTTGACAGGAAGTTGTTGTTGTTATGGAAACAACATTACGGAGAAAACGTAATATTTTCTACATATAACGACGGATAAAGTAAAGAACAAAGTCTGAAGATATCAGTACAGTATCATAGTACTGTAACATAATTGTTTTTGGTACTTTCGTTGCAGTTGTATGTCTTAAATGTAATGTAAATGTTGCCTTCGTGTGTGGTTCGGGGCCATCATCGTGCGAAATTCACAATTCCATATTCGTGTGTCCATCGGGTGTCAATTTCGGGACAGTGTGACAGGGGCTTAAACCTTACCCTAACCCTAATCCTAAACCTAACCAAGTCTTCACCCTAAAATTAATGATCCCCCTCACACACACACACACACACACACACACACACACACACACACACACACACACACACACACACACACACACACACACACACACACACACACACACACACACACACACACACACACACACACACACACACATACACACACACACTTATAATGACTTCAGGGCAGTGTTCTCACCATGCACTGACACCATAACAGAACGCACAGCGTACATCGTGACTTTTGACATTACCCGCAAAATAATAGAATGTTGCAAGATATAACCAATCACCAATATTTAAATATGTATGAGATTATCAAACACATCTCTTTTCCAGCAGAAACTTGAGGTTTAATAAAACTTACTTTGTGTCCATTACTGTGTACATTTAAAGGGACATTGAAAACGTATAAAATGAATTCAGTAAAACACATTTTAAAAACAACTTAGAGAAACACTCACTGTCTGTAGCCTACTTTATTATGTATATTACATTACATTTAACTGACGCTTTTATCCAAAGTGACTTATAATAAAAACCAATCAACCACAGCGATGCAATCTCAAAAATGGGGCAAGAATCCTGCTGGTTTGAGCAATAGCAAGCCAGACCATCATATATCCTACTGCATAGGCTTTAGATTTGTGAAACCATACTAAGGGCTACAGACTAAGTTTATTTTTTAAATGTATTTTATTTGCCAAGGTGCAGTAGAAATAAGTTGGTTTTCAGACTGCGATAGAAGACTTTCTTATCACCTGAAAGTTTAAATACAGCATTCATTGTTGTATTTATTTTAGATGAATGAAGAAGCCCACCATCTTGATAATTCTTTTCATTTCAAATGTAATTGCAGCTAATATTTTGGCCAGATTTAAGCATCTTTGCTGCTGTTTGTGACCCCCACTCTAATGCATCACCCAGTTAAGCAACATTGTATTAGCATAGCATACACATGCATACAGCAATAGCATCTGGTATAGCAGCAGTTGCATGCAGCATATCACAGCATCCCTCAGCAGGGTAACTGAAGCGGTGCAGCGTGGTGTTCAGGTACTGACTTGTAAAAGGTGAGAGCCCAGCTCTTTAGCCATGCTGTCCAGAGGACTGCACCTTGAGGTCTGACCCCATCCTTCACCCAGACCTACAGAGAGAGACACAGGAGAGACAGTCAGGGAGACAAACACAGACACATATATCATGCACGAGACAAACACACACTCACTGGGATACACAATCAACATGCAAGTTTGACATTGTGCACATTTAGGGTAAAAGAGAGTAGCTCTGTAAGCACTGTCATTTTTTGCAAGGTCATTGGAAAACAGGAATACATTGAACTTTGACCCTTATTATTCCGACTACTCAATAAGACTTCCACCGTCTCAGTGAAATATTTGAGTAAAACAAGACATAACTTAAGAGCATGTGGTACCAGGTTGCAAATGTTATATTGTAATATTTTACATATATTTAATGACATGTTATTTAGCTGACACTTTTATCCAAAGCGACTGACATTCAGTACTGTAGAATGCCTACGGGAGCATTTGGGGTTAAGTATCTCGCCCAAGCACACATGTTGACTGCAGGGGATCGAACCACTGACCCACTGATTGCTAGACGCTTCAGCTGCACATTAAATGATATCATAATAAAAATCAATCAATCCAAGGTCACAGCAACTCCACACAAAGATGCATGGCAACTGGATGAGGTACAATCCAAGCCACACGATTTAATGCAAAAAGGAAGACATGAGAGCAATATGACAGCAGGCCAGAAGGTAAAGTAATCTGCCTGCTGACTATTCTCAGAAGTCAAATTTAACTCAGGGAAATACTCAAACAGGAACATTCTTGCATATCTAACCTGCTATATTTCCCACAAATGTTGCAATTGTAACTCTATGAGTCATGTTATCTTTGCTCTCCCCAGCTCCATGTAGAGACCATAGGTAGAGACTCAGACCTACAAGCACCTCTCCTGTTCCTGTTGGGATGGCCTCTGCAGAGACTGAAGGCTGCCATCTGCTACGTGAGGTCAAGCTATGTGAATCTCAAACTGGTTCAAGTTCCACAAATGAATTTAAATTCACCTCCAGTGTATTGGACTGAGGACGTAACTATGTGCATGCAGAGATACCACTAGAAGTAATTCCGTTTTTTACCTATTTTGGTTGATTTGACCTCTTTATCAGCCACAACAATATTTACTTGGTCAGGCATGCTTGTCAGGCTTACAGTTAGTTGGCTATGAATAAAACGAATACAAACCAGTGAACCATTCTGCCTCTTTCCAGTCAGTGACACTGCTGTCTGCTGCTGGCGTGAAGAAGGATCAGACGGATAAGGATGAATTCATGGCAACTATATGATTCACAAGTTATGTCTTTTTCCCTGTTCAGACAGTGGGCACGCTCTTTATAACTTAATCTGACAATACGGCTGAGAGAACTACAGCTGTTAATGGTAATATGAAGATATATATATATATATATACAGTATAGAGTATACATAGTACTGTATGTACAGTATACATACAGTACTATGTATACTGTATAATGCATTACTTTGAGCATATAGGAACTGAATATTGGCACTGAATATAAAGATGGTGTTCTGATTTTTGCAAATCATCCAATACATATAATTCCAAGTCATGCAGGCTGTGGCACATTTCCATATTAGCAATCAATCTCACACACAGTTTTACAGTGTTTCCTCAAATGTTTTCTCATGGCCCAGAGGGATAGAGGACTCGACGAGGCCCAATTATTCTATAAGTAAGCAGGAGTACATGTCTCACTCATTGGAAGTATGATGTTGCGTTAAGTTATTATTTAAAGAACAACAATATAAAGTGTGGTTGAAGCTAGGTATGTCCATGATAATCACATTTCTACTTCTACCTGGGGAAGAACTCTTCTGAGGAGAGTTCATGGGCACAGAACTGAGACATGCTTTGTGATACAATGGCCTTTAAAAAAGGCAAATATTGTAGAAAACAGTGCTGTCAGCAGGAAGGGCTGAAGAGTTGATGCTTGACACTGTTCATCTGAACTCTTTTGTCAGTATTGAGACAGATGACGGCCAAGCTATTTCTTGCTCATTCTTTACAATGCATACAGTATCGGTCATCATTTTTTTAGGATCTGTAAAAAGTGTTACGCTTTGCTTCTTAGTGTCAATAACATTGAGTTCTGCAGTCATCAGGTGTCAGACTATTCACAAAGTCACAAATACCTATCAGCTTCCCGTAGCAGGTCCTTTACCCAAACATCAAAGCACTGATAACAGTCAGAGTGCTCCAAACTGGGGGATTGAGTATATTGTACAATCGATGATGCATCACATTCTTCTAGGCAAAGGGTGAATTTAAAAGCTAAATAAACACATATGTGCACACTTTTTAATATTGCCCAACTTTGAGTTGAGGAAAGCAAATAATAATAATATTTTAGAAGCCGACGTGGATATAAAGTGTTTTTACTGAATCATTTCCTGCAGAAGGTTGTTCTGAAAGCCTGACAGAATGTTTCTGCTAAAGGTCAGATTGTTGAACGAACTATTCTCTTCACATCAATCGTAAGATCATACTAGAGCTGCTGGAATACTGACACTGATTTCAGGTTGCAAAGAAAAAGGATATGACACCACCAAAGCTAAACATGCATTCATTTTCTATTTTGGGGAAAATGGCCAATTTATTAATTTACAATTTAGCAACAATTCTAAAGTAATAGCATTGAAAAATAGAATTAGCAAAAGGCTACTTATACTTTGACCTATGAAACTGCTTTAAGTGTGTTCCCGTTTTGTTAAGTTGTGTCAGGTTCAGGTCTGACGTCTGACTGATTCATTTGACTGATGGTTTTTTTTTTTTGTATATTAAACGTAAAACCATAAAACGCAAAATATATTTTATATTTTAAGGTTTTACATATTGATATGTTTTTGACTGCAAAAGTAACTAGTATTTACTACAGCTCTACATTGTACTAATAAAGGATTTGAGCAAATACTTTGATATCTGAGAATTACATAATTATGTCTATGGAATTATGACATAATTAAATATTACTTCTTTTTGGTCTTTAGTAAGAAATTCACTTTTTTGAAACCTTACATTGAAAAACGTTTTTTATCCAGAAAAGGAAAAAAACAACATTTTTTTCTATGCTTTCCTTAACAAACGATCATTTCTGAGTAGCTTTGAAAATATTAGATTAATTATGTCGCCTTAATTAAACAAAAAAAATTATGTTAATGTTTGCTTTCTACATCTAATTGGTATATCGTTAGGTGTATTCCTTATGTTAGTCCAACCATAATAAAGCTTTACCAAAATAACAAAAGTCTAAAATATAACCAACATTTATTAATGTAGGCTAATTAAAACAATAATACAATACAATTATATTATATGCCAAAACTAAGCAACAGAATGCCCTTTCAGTCCATATTTCTTATCTGAATATTGCCCGTTTTTTTCAGGGGGTGGGGGTATTTATTCTTGTATTTATTTGTGAAACACTGTTTATCAAAAGCACCGACACGTCCCAGCAGCAGAGTAGGCCTACAGCTCCAGGCAGCCTCTGTGCTCCGGCGGGTCCGCTTCTAGCTTGGTTACAAATATACAAAATAATAAATAGCCTATCCCCTGCTTTTTAAGAAATAACATGCCTGGCTTTGGGATACTGCTGTGCTGTCCCTTGGCTGGTAATGGCCAACTTAATGGAAATGGTCCTTGATTAACAAATGAAAAAGCATTAAATAGGCTAGGCCTACATATTTTTGAAGCTGGTAGGATATGGCTATGTAATATTTGCAGGCTACACTTGGGTGGGCATGTTCTTCTTCTTTAAAACAGATGGCAAAGTAGGCCTAACAACGCACTAAATGAAGTGCGTGTCTGTGTGTTTTACAGCCTGTCCCGGCGCTCTGCATTATGGGGCTTTATTAAGATTACATGGCTCTAAAATAATCCACCGCAAATGGATCCATGCCTTCCTGATCCTTATAGGCTATATCTCCCGTTCGGATCACGGAGCCGGCCGGTGTCTCCGCGGCGACCCGGAAGCAGGTCCTCCTTCCGGCCCCTCTCTGGAGCAGGTCCCGCTGCTGGCCCATCTCGATAGGCGGCCCGGGAACAGGTCCTCCTGCCGGCCCCTCTCTGAGGCGGCCCAGGGAGCAGGGCCTCCTGCCGGCCCCTCTTTGGAGCAGGTCCCAGAGCCGGCCCCTCTCTATAGGCGGCCCGGGAGCAGGTCCTCCTGCCGGCCCCTCTCTGGAGCAGGTCCCACAGCAGGCCCCTCTCTATAGGCGGCCCGGGAGCAGGTCCTCATGCCGGCCCCTCTCTATATGCGGCCCGGGAGGGCCTCCTGCCGGCCCCTCTCTATAGGCGGCCCGGGAACAGGTCCTCCTGCCGGCCCCTCTCTGAGGCGGCCCGGGAGCAGGTCCTCCTGCCGGCCCCTCTCTGGAGCAGGTCCCACAGCAGGCCCCTCTCTATAGGCGGCCCGGGAGCAGGTCCTCATGCCGGCCCCTCTCTATATGCGGCCCGGGAGGGCCTCCTGCCGGCCCCTCTCTGAGGTGGCCCGGCCACAGGGCCCGTGTGTTCACTCAGACTTTATGAGTGATGACAGAGAGGAAGGGCGGTGTTTTCCTGCCCTCCAACCTGCCCCACTGCGGCTCTCTGCGGCCTAATGAAATAATTCACCTTGATGAATGAGTGAGGTGGCTAAAGTAGACACGATGCTTTTAATCAGAGGGGGAAATAAGACCACCACTTCTCTGACACCTCCATTACCAAAGCTGCTGGAACAGCCCGGATTATGATGGAGTGAACGAGCACACGGAGAGCAGACTCATAATAATAATAATAATAATAAAAAAGGGCTACAAATAAAAACATTTAATGGATAATTAAGTCACAAGGACAGATACAGGAAAAGTGTCCTGCCAACTGCAATAACACTTTACAACTCGCCATGGCAGAGAACTGACAGCTCCAGTTTATATTTGTTTGATACTTCACAACTTCATACTGCACATTTGTATCTAATTTAATATGCCATCATCACGGTCAACTTGTATATTTTCTACTCTTTTTCAGTTTAATTTCTATTTTTCAAATGTTTCCATTTAGGGTATAATGTTTATTTGTAATGTATGTACCTTGTATGTATATGCTTCTGTAGCAACAAAACAATAAATCGGATAAATAAAGTAATGTTATCTTTGTATCTAATCCCTCAGACAAAACTCTTAAGGTTCCCCCTTTTTTTAAGCAAGCTCTCTCGGTGAAAACAGTCTGCAAAGGGTTTATATATGAGATTTGTTTTAACGTTTTCAACTTGTATTTAAATGTGATAACATGAGGCACCCGTCACAAAAGGCTTGTTGGATATATAAATGGTTACTAAATCATTTACTTTGGGATCTATTAACAAGAAAAACATCAGGTTTACCACGCTCCTAAAATCCCTTTGCTGTATTAGAAAACAATTAAATTATTGATATAGCAATTGTGTATAAATACCTTTTCTCCTCATTTTTATATTAATGAAGCAATTGTGAGACACCAAGCTTAGATATTAGAGGATAAAAGTCAAACTGAATTCCTTATTTATTTTTCTTATATAAACCATAATGAAAAGTTATATTCTTTATACATAGGCTAGTGAACAATCATAAATGTAGTTATATATTTGCATTTTAGTGTGGTGTAGGCCCTATATCCTATACACAATTAAAACGCAACTAATTCAATAAAGTCCGTCATTTTTGATAGGCCTACTTATTTCAATCGACTACTTTATAGCCTGCATTGAGGGTGTATTATAGGGCAACATGTTTTATCTTATTGCTGTATGGTTTTTGCTTCTTTTCGGTGTCTGAATGCCAATGGGCCCTGCCGATACAGTGATATAATAATTAGTACAATAATAACCCGATCCCTCCGGTGGTCCCTACCGTCGGGGAACACGGCCCGCATCTTGAGGTAGCTGCTGGTCAGCCGGATGATGGAGGCCTTGTCCAGCTGGGAGGTGATGGCTCCGGGCAGAGGCAGCAGCTTGGCCAGCTCGTAGAACTCTCCGTTCTCCTTCTCTCTGCGCGTCTTCGCCGCGTTCTTGCACTTTTCCTTCATCTCCGGAAGTTTCAGATAAAAGATTCTTGCATAAAAGTAAGTCTCCGCGGAGCGGTTTAAACTCATGTAACAAACCAGCCACAGTTGTGTTACTGACGGAGGGAAGAGTGCTCCTCCAGACACAAAACTTCAGCAGGATCCAGAGACTTTGCGTCGCCGCTCAGCGCACTCCGGACATCAGAGAGATGAGGGCACGGGTCGGAACCGTTATTAAAGCTCGGTTCCCAGCCTCACCTGCTCTTAACACAGCAAGGTGCAGAAAGCTGAACGCCACGTCCACTGTGCCGTCACTTCTCCACCGTGTGTTCATCCACCAGATCAATCCGCGGCTCTTCGGACAATGCGCCAACACCGCTGACACAAGAGGAGATGCACTGAACCACCCTCAGACCTCTCTCTCTCTCTCTCTCTCTCTCTCTCTCTCTCTCTCTCTCTCTCTCTCTCTCTCTCTCTCACAGTCACACACACACACACACACACACACACACACACACACACACACACACACCACACACACACACAACAAACAAACACACACACACCCACCACACACAAACACACAAAACACCACCACACACACACACCCAAACACCACACACACACACACACACACACACACACACACACACACACACACACACACACACACACACATTGTAAAAAGTGGTAGAGTAACACATTAAACAACCATTTTAACAATAGGCCTATTATCTAATGTAAAATCAAGGAAATAAGTAAAAAAGAACTGATGGATATCAACCAAATAGAGATTATATGATGATGTTATACAAGACACTTTACAGGCTAAACTTAATTTTAAAAAACACATTAAAATAACACACTTAAAATATGTAAAACACAACATTATGAGTAAAAGCAGTTCTAAAGGTGAGTTTTGATTTGTGATTTGAATGAAGACAGCGATGGAGAAGGCTCTGGCCCCCATCTGGTGCTTTGAACCAGGTGGTTGGCTCTGAGGAGTGGATGGTGGGGGAAGTAGTGGGGATAATACATTCATATCAATGTGTGTGTGTGTGTGTGTGTGTGTGTGTGTGTGTGTGTATGTGTGTGTGTATGTGTGTGTGTGTGTATGTGTGTGTGTGTGTGTGTGTGTGTGTGTGTGTGTGTGTGTGTGTGTGTGTCATTTCCAGCAGCAGGTCCTGCAGCATGTAACCTGGTGTTCACCCAGTGCTTCTACAATGCCCTAATTCTGTACAGCAAGAATAAAAGATATCTTGTCGCCCCATTAATGACGATGCAAACGTTTATTTAATAATTATATTCTGCAATCAGTCACTGTCTGTCTATATCTAACTTACACTTTACAACTTGGTTAATCACGCCTATGGAGCGGAGGGAAAATGTTCCTCGCGCTCCTGAAGGCAGCTTTCATAAGAGAGTAATCAGTCCATTTATTTGCATTGGCTGTAATAGTCTGGCTATCACTTTCTGCAGGCTGTCAGTGTTGATGGATGAACATTGCTCCAGCTGTGGAGGAAACTCTCCCCAGGACACACTGTACACTTCTACACCTCCTGAGTCTCAATAAGGAGGAGTACAACTGTTTCTTCTTGTTGTTTTGGATGTCAGGACTCTACATTCCTGCTATATATTCTGAGGGAGCAATTTAGTGGAACCACCAATTAAAACACCTCTCAATTTAATTCAATTTAACTGGACTACACACAAAATGAAAGGAAGACATGTTGATGTTTGTCGGGGGTCCTTCTGTGTTCTTCCCCTTGCATCTTAATATTTGTTTGACAATTATTTTATGCACTTTGATACCTTACAATAAAAGTACAAAAACACATAACGTTCATGTTGCTGACCTGCTGACACTGAGATGGGTATCTCTGCACCACAGAGTTGAGCCAATGGAGGTTATGAACATTATGAATGTCAGACAGGTGAGATAAGCAATGCTCTACACTGAAATAACTGAAATGTTGACATTAATTAAATGTATTACGTCAACAAATTTCACATACCTTGATTAAGTTAGTTGAAAGCAATAATATTAAGTTGAACCTATTTTGAACATATTTTTGATTTAGACTTATTAACAAATTGCTTTCAACTAACTCAATACAGTTATGTGCTTTTTTAAAGAACTTCAACTTAATTAAAGTCAACGGTTCAGTTTTTTTCAGAAGTCCTGTTAGTGATAAGTGGAATGTCACATTTCTTTTTGTGCTTTCTTCTCTCTTCTTGTTTTAAATATAGTTACAAAAACATTTGGAAGAATGAACTGAATGCACCCCACCACCATGTTCACTAAAGTTTTTCCCCAATGGTGTACAAACGCCTAAATTATGTGGCCAAAAGTTCGATATTTTTATTTATTGGGAAGTTCGAAGTTAGGTATTATTGTTGTTTTCTCTGTATACAGTAATATTCAGTATACAGCTACTGCTTGTTAAGAGTCCTGTAAACAGAACATTAATACCACACCATTCTTTTATTTCATTTTAACTCCATATTTCAAAAATCACCATTTTGCACATAACATTACCATTTATTTGTATTGTCATGGCGCCCTCTGGTGGAGATGTCTGCACATGTCTGTTTTGACAATTACCATTTGCTCCTAGCAGGCCAACACAAACTCATGGAGCTACACTGAAATGTAAGTTCCAATTGAGGGTCTTTATTCATTTGGTTATGGGATGTCGGCGGCATCAACGTCCCCTGTATACCATTGTCCTGAAGTTGTTAACTGCCTGTATATCAGCAGGTCTTCCTCCTGAAGAGGATCTAATTATTACGTTACAATTAGAACTCCAACAGAAGTCTCCTGTTTGATTGATTGGTGTGTTTTGGAGCAACAAGTTTGGGGAAAAGTGAAGCCTAACAAGTGCCATGTCATCATGGCACACAGGATTGCAGGCAAACAGAGTATGTTTGGCTGCTGGCGCATTTGTTACACAGCATTCATGGTAAAAAGCCCATTTCACAGCTACAATTCAACAGAAGGTAATATATTCAACAACTTGTGAAAGCAAACATCCTTTCATACAGGCTATAGTACAAGTTTACTTCTTAATACATCTAAAATATGTCCTTTAACATCTATTATCAAGGAGTTTTCACAAATTCATACTTAAATTGTTGTGCACTTTCACTATTGGTTTACAGAAGAGCCTGTAATCTTTTTCTTTAGGGTTATATGCAACAGGCCCACAGGACAACGTGGATGCCCGAGACTCACTCATACTGCAGGACACCCAACGTTTCCATGATGACAGAAGAAGAAGACCTGACTGTGACTGATCGGAGGAAGACTGGAGACAGAACAAGGTGGTCCACAAAGTAAGTAAAGCCCTGCAGAAATAACATTGTTTTGTTTGCACTGGTAGTCAACAACTGGCTATTTTGCAACAACAACAACGACGATGATGAGGAGCTTCCTAAACCCATCTGTGCAGAGGGAGTTCTTCTTGTGTTGGTGTGTTTGTGAAGCTCCTCACACACCCCGAAGAATCTCCGTGCACAAATTAAGACGGACAAGAAAGACCCTGACAAAGCATGATATTGTGAACTGTACTTTGGGGCTTTAATCAAATGGACTCAATGCAACTTGATCCATGTTATCTGTCAGATACTTGACCCTCAGTACCCTCAGTACCCTCAGGGTTAACATGAAACTTCTTAAACACTGATTCCACTGAAGGTCTCAAATCAAATGCTTCCAGTCCTTTTCTCCACAACAGGTCTGAGTGCTCTGGATAACTTTACATCGGGCCTTTTCACATCAGATCATGTGACAGATTTAAGTTTCAACTGAGTCAGAGTTAGGTTTCTTGTAGTCCATACACATAATTTGCAGTGGTTTATTGATGCACACATTACACAGTAAGAGAAAAATCTATAGAAATACGTTTTATTAAAAATAAGTGTATGAGGAAACTATTATAAAAAGATAAAAAGGGTCAAATAAACATAATTATTCAAAAACAATACAAATATGACAAATGACTGCGAACATACGTATACTGACAGATCAGGGACTGGAACAAATGTCACAATGAAAACTGGAAGCACTTCAGAATGTGCTGTTTACTCACTGCAACAGATGTCTAACAACGCTACAGGTGAATAAAACAAATACAAATAAATATCACCATAAAACCTCGGTTGAACTGTGACTCAATATGAATAGGGGAAACTAACATGCAATGCATACAGTAGGCATCACCACTTTGCATTAGGAACATAGTTTTCCTTTTTGAACCTCTAAGTTGCCAAAGGGATAAGATGAGTTCTTTAATAATTAATAATGGCTAAATATAATACTCAAGCACCTCACAAAAAAGTAGCTTTCTGAAAGAATAGTGCATTTTGCAAATCAGATGTTGAATGCTGCAGAACACAGAGCTGTGCTGTGAGTTTTAACGGTGTGTTCATTGTTAGAAAATTGTACAACAACCACACTGCTGTATCATGTTCATTGTCATCTTAACCATTATGGGATTTTCGCCTAGAACTGTGTGGTACTTCACTGTCAGTACTCCCAACACACTGGCCTTTCTTTTATAACAATATAAAACATTTCCTTTGGTGATGGTGAATAAAGAGTGTTAGAGATGTAGGCTGTCTGGTTATTTGAAACATTCTCCTTGTCCTCTGCTGTTATAGAAGACACCTTTCTCTATACCACTAATACCTGTTGGTGCCCAGACTAGTCAAGCACACTCAGCTAAACACCGCCATCTAGCGGGCAAGTGAAATCATTACATCTTCAAAAAGAGGGATATTCTCCCGGAGTTTAATGCTGAAAGAACAGTTATTATCTCTAATGAAGTAAATAATCATTGAATTATTGTTTGAGAAGCCGCACCATTAAAGTCTGAAAATTACCACTATTGTGGATTAACATTTTTGTCCCTAAAAGTTTTATATCTGATTTTGAGGTGAGATTATTCTATGGATTCTAAAGTCAAGTATATGAATTTTGAACCCATACTTCAAAGCTAACACAGACGAAGTATCCTACATATAAAAATGAAGAGAATAGAAACAAGTTAAAATATCCGTACTCCTCTCTCTGCAGGTTTGATTGGAACCATTTCCTGCTGAAGAAATAGTCCCTCCTCACAAATCCCATGTTTACCTTAGTTTACACTGACTGGACAATGTTATAATGTTGCTTCTTTAATTTGCAACAAAATCGCTTTGATGCAGTTATCATACAGATGTGTATTTTATTATCACATATTTATAAAAAATAAATAAGTACACCATGGTATGATAACACTCACATCATTCAAACAATCCTTCAAAACTCACGATTCATTCTTGCCTTCAACTCCTAATCCAACCCCTCGCCCTTATTCCACCATAGTTTAGCACTTTTTACTTTTGCTGTTATTTTGTTTCTTCTTTACTTGCTTGTAAAGCGCTTTGAGCACTAGGAAAAGCGCTATATAAATAATAATATAATGTATTATTATTATTATTAGCAGCAGAGCAGTAATACTTCCAAAAGACAACTCAAATATCAGCTGTAGGCAAACGTGGGAAAAGGTAAACAAACATATTGTCTTGACAAACAGAGTTAGAGATGCATCATGTGACATATCTCATCAGTGATTTCCATAATGTCACTGTTGAGAGAGACGAATATCATTCATTGAGTATTTTCTTTTATAATATCCAGTTGTGTTTGGAATTTTGCTTGACAGGGAATGGCAAAATGTTAACCATGTTAAACGATTGATAAGTTGGCTCTAAAATGACTTTTTTCCACGAAAGATAGCTGGCTGATAGCTTTCCAAGTTCATTCATATTATTGTGTATTTCAACAAAGCACTTAATTAACAGGTTATATGTCCGGCAGTGGCTCAGTCAGTAGGGGCTGTGAGCCGTAGGGTCGCTGGTTCAAGTCCCCGACCAGACCTAAATATGGAGTGTGGACTGCTACTTGGAGAGGTCCCAGTTCACCTCCTGCCCTGCCGTGGTGCCCTTGAGCAAGGCACCGGACAAAATAGTTTGTACAGCAACCACACTTATATTAACCTGCACTCTCTTCCCGAATACAACTGGACATACAAAAAAGAATTACACAAATTACACAGAAGGAACTACAAAGTAGAATGAGTTGTTTTTTGCTAAAGCACGTAGTGAACCCTATTGTTGCAAACATCAAAATCAAGGTATTTGATTTGAAACAGTGTGATACCTGGCTACACTGACCATGTACTATGTTATCCTCATAATGGTAACATTATTGTTCAATATCCAGGAACAGTTAGTCACAGTTTCTGGTGACTGTGTCAGAAACCATGTTCTTTATTATCTTGAATTTCGCTTCACCTGTACCAAAATGGCAAAAAACAGCAACATAAGAACATTTAGTTTAGTCAACTTATTCAATATAAATACACAGAATGTATACAGACAAGGTATAATAAAACTCCCCTCGTGCAGCGTGAGGGTAGAAAGCATTGTGAGTTATCCAATCACACGGTCCCTGGCCATAGACCTCATATAACTACAGGCTTTATGATAGGCTCTACAAAAACAACATAATGAATCTCAAGGTAGGAATGTCACCCACAGAGGTTGGAACACAATAACAACAAACACAATATTAAATATAAAAAGAATGAAAAAAAGACAGAAGATTAATTTAATTTTTAATGTAGCTAAAAGTAACTTACTTTTACAGAAAACAGTCATATATTTTATATGATATTTTTTAAAGATAAAACAAAAAACGAAAACAAAATAATACAGTGAATCACAAATATTTACCAAAGGCCTCAGAAATCCCTTTATTAATCCTAAAGAGGGGATACAGTTACAGCAAAGGGACAGTAGGCTACTGATAGAGACAAAGATAAAAACAGTATTTAGTAAAGTGAACAGTGTTTAGTAAAGTGAGCACACATATTATACATTAAGATAATTACACATGTCAAGTATAAAAAGGTAAGTACCAGCATTATAACAAATAAGTAAAACAAGCAGAATGTAATGAAGTAGCTGCAGAATGACAGTAGTAAATACTATATTTCCTAGTGTAACGTATATTGCTCAGTTACAACATTGTTGTTCCAGGTGTTGTGTATTGCAAAACGAATAAACTGCCAGAAGTTACATTTAAACATAGTATATAGTTTATGCATCATAAGGCTCACCTAGATAGCTAACCTGCTAGAGCTGGCTGCCCATGATATGTAATAGTATATGCATCATATTACCACTTATTGATAGTACCACCATCCTCTCAGCAGCGCCCCCTGCCGTCACACTGCCCACTGATCCTGAGCTGGAAGCAGTTTCCAGTCGGACATATTTAATGAAACACAGCTCGGTTCACGTGGGCACTGTGCTGCAGAAGAGGTGAGTGTTGTTAAAGACTAACCTCACATTATTCTGTCACTTTCTGCTTATGGAGTAACAGTGTCCGACATGTTTACTTGTTTATAGCGCAACATTATTACCAACAACTCCTTCATTCTCGGCTTCATTAGAGCTGACAGACGAGCGAAAGCTTACATGATGTTTATCTGTTATTACTTTCTCTAGTCTGGCTAGGAACCTACTTTTATAGTTTATTTTGTGTCGTTAGAAAACAATGTTCCCGTATTGGTCTGAGTAGTGTCGCTTGATAATGCCGCACTCTTTAATTGTTGTTATCCAACTGTAATATTGTTAGTGTTTTTTACATAGTGCAGGCAAATGCGTAACAAGCATCACAGTAGCCGCTTTCACACCAAGTACGATCTATCGATTAGATTTATGATTAGAAAATTATAAAAGTAGGGTAGACATGTGGATATTATCCGGCTGAACAAAACGTGATCTATCTCTTCAATTTGTGTCAACCACAGACCTTATTTCGAGCTATTTTCCAAAATCCCATGTCGTGAAACATGGGATTTTGGACGAGGTTAGCTTCCGATTCAGAGCCTCCGATTCGGCAGTTAAGGGGAAAGTTAAGGGACATTAAGGTTTCACAAATCTCAAACTGTGTTATAAAGAATCTTTAGACTCTCTGGGATCATCTCGTCCAAATAAATCGGCTATGCAGCGATTTAAGAGGTACAAACACGGAGGATTGTTCGCTCAGCGCTGTAAATGAAATGTTCCTTAACTTTTCCCTTAACTGCCGAATCGGAGGCTCTGAATCGGAAGCCAACTTCAGCGTCGTGAAATAGCATTGTTTTTTGTCTAAGGAACCCGAAGTGGTAAAATGCTAACTTACTTCCGAGTTTTACGGGGCGTGGTTTGCAATTCGCCCAGCCAATCAGAAATTGGAACTGTTTTCTCCCCAGGAGAGAACCTGCTCTCTAGCAGGGACTGAAAAGAGGAGACAAGTTCTCATGAACTAAGTTCTCTTTTTGGTGTGAACGCATGAAAGCGCCTAGTGTCACACTACTTTCAGTCCAAAGTAGCCCTAAATAACATCTATAGGCTACCATCATAATCCCTGGTTTCCGGAAGTTTAATTGTCATTCATATTCTGAATTCAGGATTTTGATTATTAGCCATAATGTTGTTAGTATTCAAGATAGACCTACCAAATATGTGAGACTGTGAAACAAGCTTATGTGTATGTGCTCCAGTAGTCCTGCCTATAGTATAAAGCTTGCTTTAAGAAAAACACATTTTATTTACAGGTGTTTCATGCACTTTTAAAATATTTATGTACAAAGTCTTGTTTATTTTCCTTTTCTTACTCCGAATCACACGTATTATGGTCACTATTCTATATACTATATCTAGTTAGATTACATTATGTTTTATTAATCCAAAATTAGAAAACTGTTTTGTCAGAGCAGCATGTTGCACCTGAGTTAAAAATAAAATAAAAAATGGTAAAATGAAAACACTAAATGTATACTGTATAATATTAGTGATGGCGAGATGTGTCAAAGTGTGTAAAACAGTTCCCAATGAGTAAAGCCTTAATAACTCTAAACAACAAACATAAAATCATATTTTCATGTTAACAATATTGTATTTATTCCAGTTGAATGATTGTGATTGAAAAGCCTAACGAGGCTGGTAAACATTGCAAAGAGGGATTTGTAAACGTAACCATGTTGTAGCCGGAGAAAGGCTAAACCATATCAAAGAATACATTTATTAACTACATTATCTCATTTAGCTGTAGCTTTTATAAACAAACAAAAATACGTATTGACCAGTCAATGAACCAGGGTCCAGCTGAGCCACAGCACACACACTGAAGCTCCCTGAAAACACTGCAACATATTTATTCATGTTTTTATTCCTACATTTATTTATGCTTGTATCTATTTATACTTATGACATGTTCCGACCTCTATATAAGTGAGGGTCTGAGCTCTCTTGATTCCATCGTGTCACCGGGCCTGGGTACAGGAGGGGTCATATGGTTGTTATTATACATTCATGGGTAATATGAGCGTTGTGGTTCAACCATAGGGTTCAACCGATCTGAATGGCTTCCTGAAGCAGTCACGTGGTATCGACAGGCAGCGAGGCTTCTTTTGTCATCGGTGACGTCACTGGCCCAAAACGATACAAGCCTCGATACAAACTTCACAAAAAAGCTTCGGGGATTACTCGACACACGCTCCGAAGCCTCGGCGCAATACGTAACATCACTACCGTATATATCAACAGTAGAATTTCATATATCTATAGAGTATCTAAAGAAGGCAGAATATAAAAAATACTAAATATTTTATACAATATACATTTTAAAAAGTGTGCAAGTGGTTGCAGTTTTCTAAAATGTTTAAATGAAATAAAAAATGTGGCGGCAGTAAGCTTATCTCACTGATGATATTCTTTGAATCGTGTTTCAGATTAAAATGCCAAAGAGGAGCAAAGAGAAGCCGCTGAAGAGACGGAGCAGCGAGGAGGAGCTGCTCCCTAAACAGAGCAGGGTCGAGCACAGCGCCCCCCACTCCCCCCTGAGCTTCCTCAGCCCCAGCAGCCTGTTTGAGAGCCTCATCCAGCCCATGGGGCCGGAGCAGTTCTTCAGCGAGTACTGGGAGAAGAAGCCCCTCCACCTGCAGAGGTCTGACCCCACCACAGCCTCCTACTACCAGTCTCTGTTCCAGCTCTCCGACCTGCAGAGCCTCTGTTCCCACGACCTCGAATACTACACGGACGTCAACGTGGTTCGCTGCATCAACGGCAAGAAAAAAGATCTCAACAAGCAGGGGAAAGTTAAGAGCAGCGTCCTCAACAAGAGCTTTACTCAGAATAAGGCCACCATCCAGTTCCACCAGCCGCAGAGGTTCAAGGTGAGCAGCTTCCAGCAGAGAGGAAGGCATGGCTTTATGTCGTGTGCAGACTTTAATGATGCTACTGCTAATGTTAGTCCATCAATAAGGAACCCATTTCTTAAAGCTGCATGAAACAACCAACTGTTATCACTTCCGATGGATTGAGACGACCACAGCAGCAACTTCTTGTGGAATATTAGAGATGTGTTTGGGGTTTATCCCAGATGTAGATGTGAAGTGTCAGATCAGACAGTTGAGTGATGGTCTGTCAGCAGCGGCCCTCATCTTGTTGTTCCTGTGTGTTGTCAGGATGAGCTGTGGAAGATTCAGGAGAAGCTGGAGTGTTTCTTCGGAGGCTTGGTGGGATCAAACGTCTACATCACACCTCAGGAGTCCCAGGGCCTCCCAGCTCACTATGATGACGTCGAGGTACAAACTCTGAATTCAGCAGCAGAAAGCCAGCTTGTGTAAAAAGCAAACTTTATTCCCCAAAGTATAGAGGGCGGGGGGGGCAGGGTGCTAGCGGACTAAACGGCGTATAAACTGTGGCACACTTACACTAATTGCGCCGCATAAGCGCATAATAGTGCTTCAGATGAGGAGGTGAGGCCCCCCTGCTCTATACTAACCTAAGCAATTGATGATATGATTGAATGTGTGAATAGGAACAGAATGCACCGTCTCAGTAACTACATTTCCCTCTACACAACCTGATGGGCTGCTCTTTGTCCAGGTGTTCATCCTGCAGCTGGAGGGACAGAAGAACTGGCTCCTCTACAACCCCACCGTTCCTCTGGCAGCAGAGTACTGCGTGGAGTCAGAGGAGAGGATCGGCAGCCCCTCACATGAAATTACACTGAAGGTAAAGATATATACATCTATATTTTCTAGGGATGCACGATATTGGTTTCTTGAAACCGATACCTTCCTGCTTCTCAAGACCGATACCGATACCCGATAATAAAAAAAAATGTACGCCACTAATTATTTTAACGCGATTAACGCATGTGTATTTTTTTTCCTCGGCCGCCCCGTAGTTTCAGAGCGCATCGAGTTTAAAATACCATCTACAAGCTGATGCTGACAGCCCCGCTCCTGCTGCCCGCTTGTGGCAGACCACACTTCCACGCTCACCGGCAGGCACCGACTGGCCATCTGGAGGACCGGGAGGGTGTGTGTATGTGTGGCCCGAGCGAGAGAGAGAGACCTTACGTGCATTGTTGTTGTTAGCATCTGGTGCTAGCTAGCTGCGCTAACGGATATGGAGCTGTTTAAATGAAAACAGAGGAGCGACATTTCGCCACAACTGCGCCGAGCACTTGACTTTATGCAGGAAGCCAGACAGTGGGACGTTGTACGAAAAGTCAGCACACTCAGCACGGATAGTGCGCAACATGATTGCAGCGTCCAGGCAGCTCCGGTTCGAGCATATGCCTTGAGTTGCACATAGCTCCAACGCCCATACCACCGACGACATGTTTGTTTACTGTCCTGGCTTCACGAGTTAGGGAGCGCTGGATTTGTGAAGAACTCCCCTCTTCCTAAACCACTAATACCACAGTACTGGCAAAACGGGAGGAGCCGAGTGAAAAACAAGCGCCCCTCATCCCAATCCACCCACACCGCAGTATTATTTCTTTTTTTTACCCAAAAAATATATTGTATATTATCGGGGCTATTAATACTGGTATCGGGTTTATCGGGATGACGTCATAATTCCTAATATCGGACCGATAATTATCGGGCCGATAATTATCGTGCATCCCTAATATTTTCTTATTTGAAAAGGTACGGTGAACATTTATTAACATGAGAGCTTGATGTAAATGTGCCACATTTAGCCATGGAGGCACATGTTCATCTGCAGTCCCTTGGTTCCCTTTGTGACATCAAAATAATCCATACAAGAGCACATAAGCACACATATGAACGCATATACTGTATGCACAATAGAAGCAAATCAACACAGACCCATACACACAACAAAGACACACAAGCACGATTAAAAGCTAATAGATACAGACATTAAGAAAAACAATGATATAACAGCAATGAATGAGTTGAAAGAGGTTACGTTCCTTCTATATTTACAATATATGTATTCTAACACAAAATATGAACAAAATAATGTGTTGCTGTAAAAACAGAGTCACATGTGTGACTGAGTCGTCTCATCCCTCCCCAGGCAGGAGATCTTCTGTACTTCCCCAGAGGAACCATCCATCAGGCCAGCACACCAGCGGGGGGGGAGCACTCCACCCACCTGACCCTCAGCACCTATCAGAGAATGTATGAGCGCTCCTACTCTTTTACATCGGGTCAAACAGAGGTGGAAGTAGTACTAAAAGTAGTATTACTACAGCGTTAAAATACGGTATTACTTGTAAAAGTCCAACATTCAGAATCATAATCCAGTAAAAGTACAAAAGGATTAGCATCAAAATATACTTAAGAGTACTCATTATGTAGTTGGCCGATTTCAGTTGAATCCATATTGAACTATTGTTTCTCTTCATTAATGTGTATGATTCATGTGTACATCCTTTTAATGATTTAATACAGCTTGTAAAGTCAGAGCTCATATTAATAACTTCATGTACTGCCGGGTAGTTTAATGTTAAATACTATCTCATTACTTATTAGTTTATTCATATTCTGATTAATTCGATAAATAAGAATAGAAGTTAGTAAATAATGCTGTAACTAATACTGTAAAATAAATGAAGTGGAGGTAAAAGTACAACATTGAGTAGCCTACAGTTATGTGAAAATACTTAAGTACCTCAAAGTTTTACACAAGTACAGTACTTGAGTAAATGTCCTTGGTTTACATTCCACCACTGATGTCGGCACAGTTGATGTGTGTTTGTCAGCGTTTAGAAACCAACACGCATTACTGTAGTTACACACGTAAAACACAAGGAAAGCGTACAAATGTGCAATTGGTCAACCTGTGCACATAAAACATGTTTGGCATCTCAGTTAAGAACAACTCGCTGTGTATTTCTCCCTCTTTGATGTGGCTGAAAACACTGTCTCTCACCTTTCTTCTCCCCCCGCTGTCCTCTCCTCAGGTCGTGGGGAGATCTGCTGCTGGACGTGTTTCCCAGCGTGCTGTCGGACCGCAGCAAGAGGGAAGTCAGCCTGAGAGGAGGCATGCCCAGAAGGTTCTTACTGGTAAAACTGATGGTTTGGATTACTGTGACACAACAATTAAGTATCATTTATTAAGCTGACAGGGTCTACCTAATGTCAGTTCGCCACAGATTAACGGACTCAAAACTAAGACTTGTAGATTATTTCAAATGGATTGAAAGATAATGTTATGTATGATCTAACACTGGAAAACACACCTGTTGTTGTTCTTTATTGTAATTAGGGCTGCAGGTGTGGTAAATAAATGCATGATAAATGCTAGGTGAATTCAGAGGGTTTTTTACTTTATTATAACATCAATTCTGAATTATTAAGCGTCTGAAGTTTCTATCCTGTTGATAACACCATACAGCTTGGCCAGCGCTGTGTTGTTGTCAGAGTGCAGGAGAACATACACTGCTGTCAGCACAACCAATGTCACAACGCTCGGCAGATAGAAAGGCCGGCATTCGATCATGATAGTGATGGGAATTCCGGCTCTT
Source organism: Gymnodraco acuticeps (assembly GCF_902827175.1). Lineage (NCBI taxonomy): Eukaryota > Metazoa > Chordata > Actinopteri > Perciformes > Bathydraconidae > Gymnodraco > Gymnodraco acuticeps. The sequence goes on from NW_022990501.1 coordinate 5,319,614, forward strand.
TTTGGCGAGCCGGATCATTTGGCTCGGCTCACCAAGAAGAGCTCTTTCGGCTCCCAAACAGCTCTTCATTTGACCACATATACCATTTATAATTCAGTCAAATGTAACCCTGTTTTGACTCATGATTTACATGTGTACACCAGGGTTTCCGCTAGGATTTTCTCTTGCCGGTCAAATGTCCGGAAATCATTTATTTTACCGGACAAATTTGAAACTTACCGGTCATGTTTCAATAATAACAATACAAATTGTGTAGCAGAGTTTCCGTTAGCAGGTAATTACCGGACTAGGACCGGATATGCTGATTAATGGGGCTCATTTTTATATTGCTTCAGTTTATAATCGTTACATATCGAAAAGTTCAGATTCATTTTTCAATAAATGATTCCACAAACAACAAATAACATAATTATTACATTCAAAGAAACTACTTGTAGTAGATGAAGTACATTATTCAAAAGTTTACATTAACTTTGAACAATAACACGGGAAGAAACGGATCCTCTCTTTTCCCCTCTCCCTCCCTCTCTCCTGACAGCCCGTCAGTTTCTCATGCAGCGCGCTAAACAGTGGGCGGGGCTTCAGGTCAGACTCAGCAGCTGCCAGAGCTGTGTGTCTTTGTCAGACTCAGCAGCTGATCTGATCTCTCTCTCGGGTCCGGTTATACTTCACTCGCGTTTATGTCCATATCGATCAGATCCAGCTCTCCTGATCAGCCTTTATAGAGAGCACCGATCAAACTATTAAGAGTGAATATCGGCCGATAATGACCTGCGGCCGATCGATCGGAGCATCCCTAGTTCTTACCGGACATTTTGACCGGCAGGTTTTGAATTTACCGGGTTTTAATAAATGTTACCAGCTAAAAAACGGTAATTACCAGCTAACGGAAACCCTGGTGTACACATATATCACTTATTCAATACATCCTTTGTACTGAAGTATTCAAAAGTTAAAATTACATGTTTAATATAAATGATTTGCTGTGGCCAAATGTTTTCATTGCATTTACAGACCCGTGTAACTCTCTGATACCACCCAATGAATGCACTGCCTTGCTTGTAGAACCACGCTACACAAAGCAGATAGCAACACCTATAAAAACTTAAGCATAGACATTTAAAAAAAGGGGCTACTGTATCGACATTTAAAATTGTATTTAATGAAAAAGCCCTGACAAAACAGCAGGGCTCTATTTCAGTAACTATTAATTATAGAAAAAAAGACAGCAACAGCTGACATCAAATCTTTGCTGAGCCTAAAGATAATCATACATAAATAACATAGTGAAAATAAATATATTGCAATGTTTAAAACAGCAGCATCCAACCGTCTCTAATCATAAAAAATGATGAGCCGGCTCGTTCGCGACACATCACTAGATCATGAGCTGCATGCGGAGAACAGTCCGAGCTCCAGTTATTGTTCACCATAAAGCACACACCTCCTCCCTTACTTCTCCCTGAGTTGACAGTCCGGTTCTGGCGAAAAATAGAGAATCCTTTGGGGACAATGGCAGAGTCCGGGATCATCGCGCCATCTTCGAATTTGAATCTTTGAGCACCTGATAAAGTGCTTGTTAAGTCCGACAATTTCCCGCGGTTAGCTAAAGCATGGACAAAGCCGCTGTCACTGCTGGGACTCCCCTCTGCATGATGTGTTCCACACCGTGTGTTATCTGTGCTGCTGTCACACTGCAGCTCTATCTGCTCCTGCAGTGGAGACCCTGTCTGCTATCTCACGCTCTTTACTCCACACCTGTCATGGATCAGCTGTGCCGTAACACTGAGTTTCCACTCAGTGCAGAACATGTAGAACTACATCTTTGCCTTTTCGCATGGTCAAAATCCTCACTAGTATTACGGGAGAAACTTCGGGACAAATGTAGTGTTGTGATTGATTTGTGTTTCCAGATGAAATGCGAGCATTAGCGTTGACAGCCCTATTTGAATACATTATGATGTTTTGTGGAATACAGCAATAAAATGAATTCCCTGGTAATGACTCTGGTCTGTGTTCAGGGGAGTGCTGACAACTGCTGGCACTGCAGAGTAACGTTCTGATTAGGGCTGCAACAAACGACTAATTTGATAATCGATTAATCTATCGATTAATGAAACGATTAATCGACTATTCGGACTATTACTGTATGCCTTGCACAATTTCTCAAACGCTCTTATATAGCCACACTTTTAGATGTAGCTTGAGGTTGTTTTAGGCATGTGGAAACTAACAATGAAGACAATAAAGATGAATACTTGATTCAAAAATACATATATTATTAAATTAACTAAACAAATTGTGAACAAAACTAACATTGCTTTTTATTTAAATTAAATAAATAATATTTCACATCAAAAGAAACAACAATGTTTTAACAAATCGTATTAAATAATGTGATGACAGAACTGTAAACAGAATAGCTGAAACTTTTACTAAATAAATACCTCAGTTACCTCTAATCATTAACCCATGTTTGTATAATGTAGTTAACTCCGTGTGTTGCTGCTAGCATACATAACACCTGACGTGGAAACGTTACTCGTGGATGGGGCTACAGAGCTACTAGAAAACGGTGCATTCCTCCGTGTGAATGTGGAGCACTTTTGCTAAATGTTTAGACAAACTGCTCGTGTTACCGCCCTTACATGCTAAACTCTTATTGCACTTTTGGCAACGAGCATTTTCCACATCAAGACGGGTAAAATGTAACCACACCTCGGAGCACGTTCTCTCAGCCATCTCCGCAGTGTGTTGCTGCATGTAGCAGCTGCGTGTGTGTAAACTGCCCCGCCCCCTCGCACAGACGGGGAGAGAAAGATCTCTCTTCTCGATTGGAAAGATCGAAAATACATCATAGACGCATTTTTTTGTCTTTTTGCATATTAGAAACGAGTTGGCGACACTAAGACTGCGATATAATGCTTATGTAGCAATAATACATGACATGTATTTTTTAAATGTCTCCGGTACCGATAAAAACACCAATAACGTTGGAGCTTAACGGCGCGTAAAACACACGTGATGACGTCACCAACGAATCGACGACTGAATTAGTTGGCAACTAATTTGGTAATCGATTTTAATCGATTAAGTCGATTAGTTGTTGCACCCCTAGTTCTGATAGGCGGTGCTTGTATTTTTACTATCTGTGTTATCATGCCAACACAAATACAATGATACATTCGTAAATAACAGTCCCAATGATTTTATAGTGGGACGCCTGTCCATTTGTTGGGCCTTCCCCTGTGTGTTGATATCCTGGCTCTAACAAGCCCTCTCTCATGGAGTTATAGCCGTAGGATCGGAGCAGCTTGGTGTGAAGTAAAAACTTCTTTGCAGCAATGTTGAGCGCATCATCAAATGAGGGAAACTGGATTCGCCTGTCAATACACTGATATTTATTGAGAGACAGACAATTACATACGGCCGGGAGATCATCCTAGTTTCACACTGTCCTTGTGCTCCACCAAGGTAATCTCTGCCCCAAAAGACCCAAAACATCTAACCAACACGAGGAGAGGCGGGCTCCCAGAAAGCCCGCGTATAATCAATAGCCGATGCGAGACAATGGTCTGCTTGTCTCAAAGAGATGCTGCCAGGTCAACCCCCCACGGACATAGGAGAAGCGTTTGACCTGTGACCTCAACCTATAGAGGAGTCTCTGACTGACTACAAGCAGATGTTTGCAGTATCACAGATTCTATAAAACAATAAGAAACTCTATAAACAGATCAGATGAAAATATTCTCTTACAGATTCACTCTTTTTATCAATCTATTGATAACCAATTAACATTAGTCTAAGAATATTTCAGTCAATACTTAAAATCAATAGGCGTCCTCAGAGTTGGGTGGGCTCAGATACATTCATTACATTAAAAATAGAACAAGATTGAAAAACATTTCAATCACCCTGATTGAACACAGTCAATCATAATAAAAATCATCTCTCTTCAGTGCTTGGCATCTTTTGTCAAAAGGCACAATAATAAACACATGAAATACAACAATATTATAGCAAAATATATGTTTCAAAAATAAGATATTTTATCATTTATCACTCAGTTAATCTCATTCATCAAACACAAATTCTAAATCATCTTACATCTCAAAGATTTACTTCAAGGCAATTACTTATTAAAACACAATTAGAATTTAGGATTTATAATAAATCCAATTGAGGTATAAAATCAGAATCATGAGAGATCCAGCTAAGGTTCCTAGTTAAGGTATAAATTCACAGTGATGAATCGATCAATCTGTAATCTGTAAAGTTACAGTGTCCTCAATCTTTAACATTACTTTACGTTTACTTCATTACGCTTTATTCAAGAGTAAGGCATGATATTTAATTAATTACATTACTTCAACTATCAATCATTATGTCATTTCAAAATCTGAAGGGAAAACTAAACAATTCTCAAAATGTTTAACAATCTGAAAAGGAAGAATCAGACATTTTATTGTATAACAACCTGAAAAAGAAAAATCAAAACATCTGTTCTTTATTCAGAGCATCAACTGTAATCAATATCAAAACATCTGTTTTACCTGGTAATGATTAAGGATAGTAACATTGTCTGTTATAATATTAGAAATATCTTATTGTTCAATACCTTATAAATCTGAAAATATCAATTAATTAGTTTAGTGTGAAAGTGTAATCTGATAAAATATATTTATCACCACTATTTAACACATATCTGTTCATTGGGAATACAAAAACAATCATTAATTGTATATCTGTAATCATCTGGTCATTCAATTCAAATGTTATCTTTGTACGAGAGCTAGAAGACATGTTTTCCTCCTCTCTTTATGACACAGAATGTCTGGTGTGTAAAGGCATCCTGATACTGTAGATTAGCACTGAGGTGCTGATTGGCTCAAAACTCTTCTTCATCAGAGCGCCATATCTCAATCATCTGTAGATTAGCACTGAGGTGCTGATTGGCTCAAAACTCTTCTTCATCAGAGCGCCATATCTCAATCCCCCCCAATTGCTCTGCTTTTGTGGCTCAAATCAGTGAGCACTTTATGATCTCCCAGTGAAACAGAGGCTCATCTGCCTGTATTCCTTCTGCTATCTGCTTGAGAGCAGTGCACCTGCCTATTCCAAGTGGCACATCCAGATGCCCCCCCCGTGATGGGAGAGGTTATGAAAACATCTGCTCCTCCAATGAAACATGGAAACCTTGTATGAAGCCTCTGAAGCCATCGCTCGTCCTGCGAGCGAAAATGAAGAAGCATCCCATCTCATCAGAAAGTTGAAGATTAGAATCCTCTCATCTCGAACGACCTCCTTGCCCGTGGATAAGTTGCTCTCTGCAGCCGCAGAGTGTGATCCTCTCTCTCTGACCCTTGGCCTTCAGAGCTGTCCTAGTTATTGGGTTAACACTTGATAGGGATGTTTTCCTGAGTGCAGACAACTCAAGGTAATGGATTAGCACATTATCATTCAATTACAAAAATAGGATAGGCCCCCTCAGAATGATTTGGGAGCCTTCCTGAGACATGCACATTATAAATGTAAGGTTTGTGTTAGTCATTTAACATGCAAGAATCATATACTCATCAGTCCAAAGCAGATAAATGTTATTTTAAGTTAAATGTGAGCTAGTCCCTGTGGAATAACCCTTTCTCAATGATTATAAATGTTATATTAATTCACCATTTACCGTTTGATGAAGGATTAGTTTATCAGAAGTACATTTCCTCTTCCATAAAACATAGGTTTGAGAAATGAATGTTCCAATATGAAATCAATTGCTCAATTTCTCAATATAATTTGACTCTTCCCCTCTTTTCTTACATATTGTCACATATGAAATAATAACTTAGGAGTCTATTTAAGCATGGTATTGTCTATATAAGCTATTAATCGAGAAAACTCAGAGTGAGTATGCAACTCGCAAATATCTCTCCTCCTTCCTATCCCTCTTTACTCACTTTCCCATCTCTTTCTCTCTTATTTCTGTTAGATATGAAGGAAAAAACATACAAGTCCATGTAAGCATCTGAGTTACCACCGTTACCAAACGGTGTGCCGTGAGGCAAGTCCGGGTGTGCCGTGGGATTTTGTGACAACCATACGTTATTTTTTTTCAATATACAACTACACAAAAATAATCATTTATTTTTCAATTTACTATATCAGTACTTATTTTTACTTATTGTTTTTTTTAAATTATTTTAATTTTTAATTTTTTTTAAACAAAATCCAATTCAATAATCCGTACGTTTATTAAACACAGTGTGAATGTAATATTCTGCCACCACCCTTCCCATTTAATAGCTCAATTTAGTTCTTGAGCTTATGGTGTGATTAACAGAAAATACAAGTCTGTGTTGTTAAACATTAATTCAGTTGATGAGCAATAAACTACCTTATTCTCAATCAAAACCACTATGCAAATGTAGTGGTAAAACTGCTCAACCGACCGAGAGCGGAGATATTAATTAATTAAATTAATTCTAAGAACGGAATCTGCTGAAGAGTAATAACCACATTATTCTCAATCAACAACCACTATGCTAATTTAGTGGTGCTCTGCCCTCCCCGATCCGGAGAGCAGAGACTTTTAATGAATTCAGTACCCTTTATTTTAACAACAGCCAAATTCAACAACCCCTCAGTTTATGAAACACAGCGTGACGTAATATTTCGTATCACGTTTCCCGTTAATAAGAGTTCTGTTTAGTTCCAAAACTCATAATGGTGCGATTTAAGAAGATACGACACTGTGCTTTGTTTATCCCCGTGTGTGCTGCTCCCCACAGGGGGGGGGGGAGGGGAATTACCCACACCCTGCACCCGCAGCAGCAACAGGAACATTTCGAGGCGAGTTGATTTAACTAGTTAAACCGTTGAAATCTCCAGAATTCGGCGATTCGTTTCAGTACAAATCTTTACATTGCTTTTAAACCGAAGTTCCACATTACTGATGCCCTCTTTAAGGTCTCTCCGAATATTTGCCGTGCACACACACAGAGGAAACCAAAAATATTGCATCTATCTGTTCCACAGGTAATTTTATACCGTCAATCACAGAGTCTGGCGAGGCAATGTCAACATATAGATTTGAAATTACACTCACCAGCTCGACGATTTGTTGGTAACTGTTCGTGACGCCAATTGTGAAGTAAAAACTTCTTTGCAGCAATGTTGAGCGCATCATCAAATGAGGGAAACTGGATTCGCCTGTCAATACACTGATATTTATTGAGAGACAGACAATTACATACGGCCGGGAGATCATCCTAGTTTCACACTGTCCTTGTGCTCCACCAAGGTAATCTCTGCCCCAAAAGACCCAAAACATCTAACCAACACGAGGAGAGGCGGGCTCCCAGAAAGCCCGCGTATAATCAATAGCCGATGCGAGACAATGGTCTGCTTGTCTCAAAGAGATGCTGCCAGGTCAACCCCCCACGGACATAGGAGAAGCGTTTGACCTGTGACCTCAACCTATAGAGGAGTCTCTGACTGACTACAAGCAGATGTTTGCAGTATCACAGATTCTATAAAACAATAAGAAACTCTATAAACAGATCAGATGAAAATATTCTCTTACACTTGGTATGCAAATCAAGGCAACGTGTTGTGATTGGGGGAGTCGTGTCGTCATGAAATAGTGCCTTCTTTGCAAACATCAGCCATTTTCATGGCTTTTAATGGTGATAGACCTGTCTAAAACTACAACATATGAAGATGTATTGATATCTTCTGTCTGCAGGGTGATGGGGCAGGACAGGACACCAGCAGGCAGATGGCCTCTCTGCTCAGATCTCTGGCTGAGGAAATAGAAACGGGGAAGCAGGAGGTCCGCTCCACCCACATGAAGAGAGACTTCATCACCAACAGACTGCCCCCCCACAGCCAGGAGGACCTGCTGACACCATGTGAGCTCATGTTCAATCTAGTGTTGTCAATGGATTTATTCTAGAAATGTATGAGATTAATTACATCATACACTGAATCAAATCAATTATTAAATGAATTAAGTTAATGGTTTAACATGCAGCAACATACAGTTATTATAATATTTATAATTCACAATAATTAAAAGACACTTAACATTGACAATTTAGAAGATAACTTTATTACAAACTTTAAGCAGTGTTCTTGGACAGCCCTTAAAGAGGCCCTATTATGCTTTTTGGGGTTTTCCCTCTTCCTGCATGTGAATGGTCTGCAAAGGCTAAAATCCCAAATGTCCTTCCTAATGCAGTTTCTCTTCCACTCCCCCCACCCCCTCTCTGCCTGAAACGCCTCCCTTGGACTCCTTTCAGAATCAGAATCAGAATACCTTTATTAGTCCCACAGAGGGAACATTTACATTGTTACAGCAGAAAAGTACGGTGGCCCTGAAGTGCAAGACACCACAGCATTTCAGAAAACACCACAGCATTTCACAAAACGCCACAGCATTTCAGAAAACACCACAGCATTTCACAAAACACCACAGCATTTCACAAAACACAACAGCATTTCAGAAAACACAACAGCATTTCAGAAAACACCACAGCATTTCAGAAAACACCACAGCATTTCAGAAAACACCACAGCATTTCACAAAACACCACAGCATTTCAGAAAACACCACAGCATTTCACAAAACACCACAGCATTTCAGAAAACACCACAGCATTTCACAAAACACCACAGCATTTCACAAAACACCACAGCATTTCACAAAACACCACAGCATTTCACAAAACACCACAGCATTTCACAATACACCACAGCATTTCACAATACACCACAGCATTTCACAAAACACCACAGCATTTCACAAAACACCACAGCATTTCACAAAACACCACAGCATTTCACAAAACACCACAGTATTTCAGAAAACACCACAGCATTTCACAAAACACCACAGCATTTCACAAAACACCACAGCATTTCAGAAAACACCACAGCATTTCACAATACACCACAGCATTTCACAAAACACCACAGCATTTCACAAAACACCACAGCATTTCACAATACACCACAGCATTTCACAAAACACCACAGCATTTCAGAAAACGCCACAGCATTTCACAAAACACAACAGCATTTCAGAAAACACCACAGCATTTCAGAAAACGCCACAGCATTTCACAAAACACAACAGCATTTCAGAAAACACAACAGCATTTCAGAAAACACCACAGCATTTCAGAAAACGCCACAGCATTTCACAAAACACCACAGCATTTCAGAAAACACAACAGCATTTCAGAAAACACAACAGCATTTCAGAAAACACAACAGCATTTCAGAAAACACCACAGCATTTCAGAAAACACCACAGCATTTCAGAAAACACCACAGCATTTCAGAAAACACAACAGCATTTCACAAAACACAACAGCATTTCAGAAAACACCACAGCATTTCACAAAACACCACAGCATTTCACAAAACACCACAGCATTTCACAAAACACAACAGCATTTCACAAAACACAACAGCATTTCAGAAAACGCCACAGCATTTCAGAAAACGCCACAGCATTTCACATTGGACGGAAAGGGTATTCCTTTAGGGAGAACACTTCTTGTTTGTGATTGGACAGAGCCAGCCAGAGAAGCACTGCTGTGATTGGTTGTTTTTGCTGCCAGTCAAGAAATGACGCTTCGTGATTGGTCAGCACCCGACAGCGAAATATGTCCCAACGGTTTTGATTGATTGATTGAAAAGTGTATTAACAGCTTGTATATTGGGTACAGTACAGTACAGCTCAAAACATACAATTGTTAAGGGGATGCAGACCAGAGAAAGACTTTCGTCTTGTTTACATCAGGGTCCCCCATTTCCAATTCATCATATCATTTAAGACATAAAAGACATATTTGACATACAGATGGCTTATTTACAATTTACATACATGTGGTTTTTTACATACAGATTGCTTATTTACAATTTTCATTTTAGATTTCGTTCTAATACATCCCAACACATCAGCCGTTAGCACACACTCAGAGCTCACAGCTCCTCATATCTGTTCAGAAACTGGACACAAGTTAAACATGTACAAACCACAGACTGTCTATGTCATGGCGAATACAGTCGCTGCTTTATTTATGTCTGTATGACGTTGTTGTGAGTGTGGACGGAGCAGCAACACGTTAGTTTAGCCTGATGGGTCCGATTCCATTCAGAAAACACGCATTTTAAAAGCTTTTCGCCTGCCGTCTTGTTTGCAGACTTGTCAAAGCGTTAATTCATGGTTTTTACTAACCGTTATCAGTATGTAGTTGCTTCGGCATCACTTTGAAACGTGTATTGCAATTAAATTACGGTCAAATATGTTCATTTTGTTGTAGTTGGTATCTCCCATAGGATTTACATGGAGATACGCCCCGCCCCCTCTCCAGCGAGTCTTGTTTGAATGACAGGAGCAAACACAGCTGACAGCCGCGGTGAAACTCGAGCGATTAGAGCGATACGAATATTGGGTAGTCTACCATAGTATTTACATGGAGATAAGCCCCTTAAAAACCATGAATGAATAAAGCATTAATTCTGTGTTTACTCCTGTCATTCAAACAAGACGCTGGAGAGGGGGCGGGCCGTATCTCCATGTAAATCCTATCGAAATCGGATCGACCAGGCTAAACTAACCTGTAGCTGCTCCGTCCACACTCACAACAACGTCATACAGAGATAAATAAAGCAGTGACTGTATTCACCATGACATAGACAGTCTGTGTTTTGTATATGTTTAACTTTTGTCCAGTTTCTGAACAGATATGAGGAGCTGTGAGCTCTGAGTGTTGAGCCAATCACGAAGTGTCATTTCTTGACTGGCAGCAAAAACAACCAATCACAGCAGTGCTTCTCTTGCTGGCTCTGTCCAATCACAAACAATAAGTGTTCTACCTAAAGGAATACCCTTTCCGTACAATGTGAAATGCTGTGGTGTTTTGTGAAATGCTCTGGCGTTTTCTGAAATGCTGTGGCGTTTTCTGAAATGCTGTGGCGTTTTCTGAAATGCTGTGGCGTTTTCTGAAATACTGCGGCGTTTTCTGAAATGCTGTAGTGTTTTCTGAAATGCTGTAGTGTTTTCTGAAATGCTGTGGTGTCTTGCACTTCAGGGCCACCGTAGAAAAGAGCCAAAGACAGCTTAATGTTACCTAAAGCATGCATACACAAGTATTAAACATACAAAAAAATGGTTTTGCTTTGTTTACTTCTGTGACATCAGTATGTACAAATCAGGCTTCTATTGGCTAGCGCTCAAACACATTGTGCATAATAGGCTAAGGGGCGGGACCTCTGAGCAGTTAACCAATTACAACAAAGCCAGCCAGCTAACCAATCAGAGCAGACTGGGCTCTGGTTTCAGACAGAGGGTGAAAAGAGGTGCTGCAGCACAGGCAGTATGAGAAGAATAAAGAGCTTTTTGAACATTAAAGCATGGAGACATGTCCCAGTAGAGGCACTAATGAACCTGAAAATGAGCAGAATAGGGCCCCTTTAAGCTGGCAGTTCGAGATTACATTTGATGGATTTTAGGAGTATACCAGGGAACACTAACATAGGTCAATTGATTTAATAAAATAAACATTACCTGATGTGTTATGCGATTATTTGCATTACATTTTAAAGTGTTATTTTGTAAATCATTAATTAATTGCAATGAAGTAATTCATTTGACAGCTGTAATAGACAGTGGACTGTATACTGTGTGCGCTTTTATAGAATTGCTGTTTTGTTAATGTGTGTGTGTGTGTGTGTGTGTGTGTGTGTGTGTGTGTGTGTGTGTGTGTGTGTGTGTGTGTGTGTGTGTGTGTGTGTGTGTGTGTGTGTGTGTGTGTGTGTGTGTGTGTGTGTGTGTGTGTGTGTGTGTGTGTGTGTGTGTGTGTGTGTGTGTGTGTGTGTGTGTGTGTGTGTGTGTGTGTGTGTGTCAGCTGGAAGGATTCCTGCCCTGGAGGATACAGTATGTCTGATGCACAAAGACCACATGGTGATAACAGTGGAGCCCAGCCAGGAGAGAACGGTAAGTCCACCAGCAGTCTGACATCCTGATAACAACAGATTGGATTCAGTGACATGCTCAGGTGTGTGTGTGTGTGTGTGTGTTTCAGGATGAGGCCTCAGAGATGGTAGTCTTTGTCTTACATTCTTTGAAGAACCAGAGGGAGAACCACATGATGGGTGAAAGTGGTGATGAAGAAGAGGAAGAGGACATTTCCAGGGTAAGCTGTGACTCAGCTGTTCTGTCCTTCACTTCTTTAAAGGATAGCTGCATGCTCTCTGTACTTCTCATGTGATACAACATTTCAGAGGGACTGATCACTTCTTGCAGCTTCTCTTTTACCGTTGCAATCTTGTGATGGAAGTCTTTCTCTCCAAAAGTGTTAAAATAAATGTTTATGCCACTCACTGTTGTAGTTAAATGTTCGCTTTGACTGCATCCCTGTTGCTAAGGTTACTCTTATCTTAGATACAGGCTAATATTATGTAAAAACAAAAACACCTTTCAGTGTATTTAGAAAGGTATGTATGTATGCATATATATATTTTTCTTTGTATATATTTTAGGGGTGTAACGGTTCACAGAAGTCACGGTTCGGTTCATACCTCGGTTTGGGTGTCATGGTTCGGTACGGGTTCGGTACAACAAGGAAAAGAAAAAAAAAGTCCCAAATGCATAATTTTTTTTGCTGTTATTTATTTTTAACAGTAGTGCAAGTTTTGGTATGAAAATAAGGAACTCTAACATTTGGAATCATTAACTGTATTACACAGTTAAAAACAAACCACAAACAGTAACACACACACTAGGGCTGTGCGATTATGGCAAAAATCATAAACACGATTATTTGGGTCAATAATTGATATCACGATTATTTTGACGATTATTCATTGACCATTTATTGAACTTTAAAACAAATAATATTTTACCAATAAACAAGATCAACAAATATGTTGGAGCACACTTCCAAAACCATACTAAACATAAATTATTAATATGATAAATAAAAATAAATTAGACCAAAATAAATGAATTCAAACATGTTGCAGTGCACTGTCACAACCTACTGAAAACTCTTTAACATATAGCCAACATTTTGGTAAAACATATTCAACATATTCCACTCAGTTCAACGTTGAAGGCTGGCCAACCGTCATGGTCCAAAAGTAACAGGAAATAAATGTTGAACTACAATTTAAGACCAAATAAAAATGTCTAGGCCACCATGGCAAATGCTGGTAGGGCTGCTCATGTCATCTCTTAAAGATTTTTTGCAAGAAACACCAGGCTGTTTACATGGTCTGGTTTCAGAGATGAGCGCAGGCAGGTGACAATATTGCCACCTGTACTGAAGACCCTCAGCCACGCCCCGACACAGGGGTGACGCCGGCCAATCACAAAGCTTTGATGCGTTAAAGTGCATTATTCTGGCACAGGAAGATTATGTTACAGGACATTAACGATAAAACAGAATATTGTTGTTCTATTTTTAGACACATCTCGCGATCGACTGGTTGGGCACCCCTGGGCTAGACCATAGGTCCGTTGTGGTGGCAAAGTAGTCAGCTGAAGCCACATCTCTCTCAACTTCCCCACGGCATTTGTCACATAATACCTGCTGAAATAATACCGAGATGGCATCGCGTAACGCTTGTCCAACGTGTTGACAAGTTGCTTAAAGCCCTGGTTGCTAACAGTGCTAACTGGGCACATATCTTTAGCGATGTGAAATGTAATGGCACCTGTAATATCTCTGTGTCTCTGCGAGCTCGTCGCGTAGGCCGTTGCTCTGTACAATGCGTCCTGAATCGATGACTGTGATGATGTGGTGGATGAAGTCGAGCGGCATCTGCTTTTTGGTCTGCTTTTTGTTGTATTATTGCCCGGTCGTATTGCACTTTGTGGTTGTATTTCAGATGATTAAAGAGATTGGTTGTGTTAGCGTGTGGTGCCAACACAACCTGGTAACAAATCCTGCACTGTACTTTGTTTTGCTCCACGTCGGACTCCTGAAAGCCACTTCCAAATAGTGGAAATAGTTGTACCCTTCTTTTTAACGAGTTGCTGCTCTTGTTCTGACATCTTCGCTTGCGCTGAACACTCACAACACATGTCACTCCCACGTGGCCGAGTGGGCTTTTAGGGTGGGGCAAAGCGCACCCAGTTAAATAATCGTATTTTGTCAATTATGCTGTTTTCATAATCATCGCAAGCCATAATCGTAATCGCGATTAAAATACGATTAATTGCACAGCCCTAACACACACTCAGATGGCCATATTATTTATAATGGCTGATGTCAAACAAAAAGGTTAAATAAGCTGTACAACTAAAAAGAATGTCTTGAAAATCCATCCATCCATCCATCTTCTCCCGCTTATCCGTGGTCGGGTCGCGGGGGTAGCAGTTCCAGCAGAGAGCCCCAAACTTTCTTTTCCCTGGCGACATCAACCAGCTCTGACTGGGGGATCCCAAGGCGCTCCCAGGCCAGCGAAGAGATATAATCCCTACACCTGGTCCTAGGTCTACCCCTTGGTCTCTTCCCAGCTGGACGTGCCTGGAACACCTCCCTAGCCTCGCCCAGGTGGCATCCTAACTAGGTGCCCGAACCACCTCAACTGGCTCCTTTCGACGCGAAGGAGGAGCGGCTCAACTCCGAGTCCCTCCCTGATGACCGAACTTCTCACCTTATCCCTAAGGGAGACACCAGCCACCCTGCGGAGAAAACCCATCTCGGCCGCTTGTATCCGCGATCTCGTTCTTTCGGTCATGACCCATCCTTTATGACCATAGGTGAGGGTAGGAATGAAAATGGCCCGGTAGACAGATAGCTTTGCCTTCTGGCTCAGCTCCCTTTTCGTCACAACGGTGCGGTAAAGCGACTACAGTACCGCTCCCGCTGCTCCGATTCTCCGGCCCATCTCACGCTCCATTGTTCCCTTACTCGAGAACAAGACCCCGAGATACTTGAACTCCTTCACTTGGGGTAAGGACTCATTCCCTACATGGAGTGGACAGTCCATCGGTTTCCTGCTGAGAACCATGGCCTCAAATTTGGAGGTGCTGATCCTCATCCCAGCCGCTTCACACTCGGTTGCGAACCGATTCAGTGAGTGCTGAAGGTCGCAGACCGATGAAGCCATTAGAACCACATCATCTGCAAAAAGCAGTGGTGCAATCCTTAGTCCACCGAACTGCAGACCCCCTCCCCCATGACTACGCCTCGAAATCCGATCCATGTATATTACAAACAGGATTGGTGACAAAGCGCAGCCCTGGCGGAGGCCAACCCTCACCGGAAATGGGTCCGACTTACTGCCGAGGACCCGGACACAGCTCTCGCTTTGGGAGTACAGAAATTGGATGGCCATGAGTAGAGACCCCCTCACCCCATACTCCCGCAGCACCTCCCACAGTAACTCCCTGGGAACTCGGTCATACGCCTTCTCCAAGTCTACAAAACACATGTAGACCGGATAAGCGTACTCCCAGGCCCCCTCCAGGATCCTTGCGAGAGTAAAAAGCTGATCCGTCGTTCCACGACCAGGACGGAATCCGCATTGTTCCTCCTCAATCTGAGGTTCGACAATCGGCCTGACCCTCCTTTCGAGTACCTTAGAGTAAACTTTCCCGGGGAGGCTGAGTAGTGTGATGCCTCTGTAATTGGCACACACCCTCTGATCCCCCTTTTTAAAAAGGGGAACCACCACCCCGGTCTGCCACTCCTTCGGTACTGTTTCCGACTTCCACGCAACGTTGATGAGACGTGTCAACCATGACAGTCCCTCAACACCCAGAGCCTTCAGCATTTCCGGGCGGATCTCATCCACCCCCGGGGCTTTGCCACTGTGGAGTTGTTTGACGACCTCAGTGACCTCCCCCCGGGAGATTGGTTTTGATCCCCCGTCATACTCCAGCTCTGCCTCTAACATAGAGGGCGGAGTTGTCGGGTTCAGGAGTTCCTCAAAGTGTTCCTTCCAACGCCCTAACACTCCATCAGTTGAGGTCAACAACGTCCCATCTTTACTGTACACAGCTTGGATGGTTCCCTGCTTCCCCCTCCTGAGGTGTCGGACAGTTTTCCAGAACAACTTTGGTGCCGCCCGAAAGTCCTTCTCCATGTCTTCTCCGAACTTCTCCCACACCCGCTGCTTTGCCTCGGCCACGGATGAGGCTGCTGCCCTTCGGGCCTGTCGGTACCTTGCAACTGCTTCGGGAGTCCCCCGGGATAACAAATCCCTGAAGGCCTCCTTCTTCAGTCAGACGGCTTCCCTGACCACCGGTGTCCACCAGGAGGTTCGAGGGTTACCGCCCCTTGAGGCACCTAGGACCTTGAGACCACAGCTCCCCGCCGCGGCTTCGGCAATAGAGGCTTTGAACACCGACCACTCTGGTTCAATGTCCCCAACCTCCACAGGAATGCCCGAAAAGCTCAGCCGGAGGTGTGAGTTGAAGGCCTCCTGAACTTGGGCCTCCTCCAGACGTTCCCAGTTCACCCGAACTACACGTTTGGGCTTACCAGGTCTATCCAGAGGCTTCCCCCGCCACTCGACCCAACTCACCACCAGATGGTGATCAGTTGACAACTCCGCCCCTCTCTTTACCCGAGTGTCCAAAACATACGGCCTCAGGTCCGATGATACGATAACGAAATCGATCATGGACCTTCTGCCTAGGGTGCTCTGGTACCACGTACACTTATGAGCATCCTTATGTTCGAACATGGTGTTTGTTATGGCCAATCCATGACTAGCACAGAAGTCCAGTAACAAAGCACCACTCCGGTTCAGATCAGGGGGGCCGTTCCTCCCAATCACGCCCCTCCAAGTGTCTCCATCATTGCCCACATGTGCGTTGAAGTCTCCCAGCAAGATTAAAGAGTCCCCTTCAGGAGCCCCATACAGGACTCTTTCCAGGGTCTCCAAGAAGGCCGTATACTCTGAACTGCTGTTGGGTGCATAAGCACACACAACAGTCAGAGTTTTCCCCCCCATAACCCGCAGGCATAGGGAGGCGACCCTCTCGTCCACTGGGGTAAACTCCAACAACGAAGCACCTAACCGGGGACTTGTGAGTATCCCCACACCCGCCCGGCGCCTCACACCTTGAGCAACTCCGGAGAAGAATAGAGTCCAACCCCTATCCAGAAGTAAGGTTCCAGAGCCGACGCTGTGCGTAGAGGTGAGCCCAACCAGATGCAACTGGTAACGCTCCACCTCCCGCACAAGCTCCGGCTCCTTCCCCCCCCAGAGAGGTGACGTTCCACGTCCCCAAAGCCAGCTTCTGTCGCCCGGGTCTGGTCCGTCGAGACCCTCCGCTTTCACTGCCACCCTTCTGGCAGCGCACCCGACCCCATCGCTGTTTCCCGTAGGTGGTGGGCCCGCGGGGCGGAGAAGCGGAGGTGTTGCCCACGTTGCCTTTTCGGGCTGGGCCCGGCCGGGCTCCGTGGCAAGCCCGGCCACCAGACGCTCGCGGACGAGTCCTCCTTCTGGGCCTGGCTCCAGAAGGGGACCCCGGGCTTCCTCCGGGCCGGGTATCCTCACTTCTTGTATCGTCTTTCATGAGGTCTTTTGAACCAATCTTAGTCTGGCCCCTTGCCTGAGACCAATTTGCCATGGGAGACCCTACCAGGAACACAAGGTTCCAGACAACACAGCCCCCAGGTTCATCAGGGCACACAAACCTCTCTACCACGGTAAGGTGCTGGTTCTTCAGAGAGGTCTTGAAAATATTAAAAAGAAATAATAAGAAAGTGTTTCAATCACAATCAATAAGGCAATACAGAACTGTATAACATCTCCTGATGTCAAAATATAAAATAAATACAATGATAAATATAAAAACAAAATAAAATCTGTACCTTTAGGAGTAATGTCTAACATGTGTAATTAACTTGTGAGTGTGTGAGGCCATTATGCCTAAATAAAGGTACTCAAGCTTTACTCTATTTTCAAGTTTTTCTTCAAAAAGATGAGTTTGTCTACGTTGTCCAGGGGCGGACTGGCCATCGGGACTTTCGGGACGAATCCCGATGGGCCGGTATTGAAGTGGGCCGGTCGGACGATGTGGGCCGGCCGGTAACTGGCAGGGCTCGACATTAAATGGCCCGCTGGCCCAGAAGCACTATTTAGACACCCCGGGCCAGCATAACGTACTTTCCACTTGTCCGCTCGGGCCACTAAAAATATTGCTTTAAAAAAATGTCCTGTGGTATTGGTATTTTGACTAGCAATTTAGTTAAATTGTTTCGTTTATCAACGCTACAACATAGCGTTCCGTGAGTCGGTTGTCGTTGTTGGGTGAAAAGCGGCTGTTTCCTGCGCAGCGCGAGCAGGCTCCCGTGAGCGGGACCGCGCTCCTTCACTACGGAGTATCGCGCCACCTAACCATTCGCCAAAATGTTTTTAATACCAGCGGTAACCGGCCAAGCGCCAGGCAAAAAACAATCTTCAAATAAAAGAAAGTCACCGGAGGAGTTAAAGGAGAGTGACGGGGAGCATGAGAAGAAGAGGGAGAGAAAGTTTCAGCCAGCTTGATCGATGGAGTTGGTTTCTAGTGGTGCAGTGACGCATCCTAAAACCCTTTCGTAATCTATCGATTAGATTTATGATTTGAAAATTATAAAAGTAGGGTAGACATGTGGAGATTATCCGGCTGAACAAAACGTGCATTTATCAAACAGGTTTGTTTTCCACAGACCTCATTTCCAGCTATTTTCCAAAACCCTGTGGAGAAATCCCATTGCTTTTTGTCGAGGGAACCAGCAGCTTACTTCCTGGTTTTAGGATGCGTCACTGGCTGCACTGCTCTCAATATGATGCCAGTATAAACAAGGTCTTCTGTCGGATCTGTACATCAATGCCGACCTATGCTGACAAGTAAGTGAAGAGTAGAAAATATAAAGGTATTGGCGAAATGTCCCAGCAGTTTAGGATAATGAAGGTTCTAATCAAATCAATGTGTGCTCATAGATGCAGCACCCTGTCTTTAAAGGGATAGTGGAAATGGAACCTCAAATAGTTTCGTTTTAACTTATATACAAGCATAATTACGTACCAAAACAATCACACCTGATTTAAAAAAATATAATAATTGCCTTACGCATGTTAGAAGCACTTTATTGCAGCTTCCCCGAAGTTTTTTAGAAACTAAATGTTTCTCAGCCTAACCGGAAGTGACGAAAACTCAGGAAGACGATACGATAACAAACCATGGCGTCTATGCAGAATGAACGTGGAAGGGCAAATATACCAGACAAAGAAGAAGGATTGTACGAGGTATCCAGTGATGATAGCGAGTCAGAAACATCCTCTCGGCTTTCCTACGAAAATGTCGTTTTAGGAACTGAATCTGAATCCGGTTCAGTAAGCGACGATGGTGACAATATTGAGCCAGACGATGGACCATTACGTCCTTATTTGTTCGAGCCCGAGCCCGAGGTGATGGTTCACTGCATGGGCAATGGTGAGGATGACCAGGACCAGATGATGCACCCCTACGCACAAATAATCTTGACTGGTAGGTCCCTAAGCATAGCTCACGCATCTTAAGATCACCTGTAGCCTTTACAAATATTAATCATTGTTAACCAGTTAAGGCCGAAGGTCCCCCCCAGTGGACCCCTCCCACCGTTTTTTTTCTCTCACATGTCTCATGGCTTCTTAACATTTATGAAACTATTAATGTTTCATACCCTTTTAAAGGTAAGAAACTCCGCTAACTGACAATAAGAACAATTGTTAGCTAGAAAAAACACAAGAGTAATACCAAGCCTTTGAATTAGCATTGAGCGAAACAATGCTAACTAATGCTAACGCTTTTTTACACACAACACACGGTGGAAATGCCCTTATTACTATCTTAACTGCACAAACAAGATATACGATTTAAAGCTGAGACTCCACAGATTCCACACATGTAATGTCATCACTGTAAGACCTCGAATTCCTGGAGCTATCAGCCAGAAAAGAGAAAGTAAAGCACATCCGGTTCCAAAAATATTACAATAATTACGTCTTACCTTTTTTGATTTGTGATCAAAAGTTGTGTTCAACGGAATAAAAACGCATCTCAAGGTTAATCCAATGTCGTTGTGTCACGTAGAATTTTTCTGTCGCACTACAGCCATACAAAACACATCTATTCACCATAATAAAGGTCGGCTATTCACATGCAAATGCTATTGAATGTCCGCCATTGTTTGTGCCCGTCTTCCTGAGCTCTCGTCATCACCCGAAGATTCCCGACGATTCCCGAAGTATTTCGTTTCATTGAGAGGGCGCAGTAAAATTGAAAATAAAATGAAACTAGGCGGATGAAATTAAAAAAAATTGTTTAATATGCTTCTTTTTAATAAAAATACATAAGTTAAACCCAAAATTCGCGGATTTCCACTATCCCTTTAAGCTATAGTTCTGTACTGGCAATGCACCGTCCTTGATGAGTGTGACTTTTGTGTTGTGTGTGTGCAGGGCCTGCAGTTCCCCCTGTCCCACCTGCAGGCGCTGCTGCAGCTGCAGAAGGCGGAGCAGCTGACTGTGGATCAGCTGCAGCTGCCCACAGCAGAGGAGAAGTGCAGTCTGGTGCTGGCTCTGTGGAGCGAGAGCCTGCTGGAGGTGCTATAGCAAACCACATTAAATCCACATCTGTTGATCTTTATAAATAATAAATATTTCTCTTTGTCTTATTAATGGCTCGTCCTGAATAAAGATGTCACACCTCCAGGAGTGGAAAGTCATTTTTATTCCTAATAGCAATACTAAGCAATTAGTTCAACAGCTCCTCCATTTAGATCCAAATCTTCAGTACATCTTTGTTTCTGCAATTGAGAGCACAAGTTTTGATGTCAGGTCCGTTCTAGTCTCTTTTCCTCCGTTGCACAACATCTTGTAACTCTATACAAACTCTTGTTCAGCATTCCTAAATATAATGTACTGTGTGCCTGGATTAAAAAAAGTATCTGCATCTACAGCTCTTTCTATCAAGTATAATATATACATTGTGATCTCTGACTGAAAACTGTTCATCCCTTGACATACACAGAAACATGTATTAATTGAATTCTTTATTTGTTTATTTGTTTAGGCACAGAGTAAAAAAATCACTGTTAAAAATGCAAAATGTGAATATGCCAGTTAGCAAAAATGTATACACCGCTAGTCCCTTGGCAGGTAAAATGTAACATAAACAAAGATATGTAAAACGTCATCAACTAATCTCGGTTAACTGAAATATAAACTCATAGAGACAACAGACAAGAGTTAAATACTATAAAAGATACCTTTTAATGACAGAACAGGTTTCACTTTCCTACATTTAGATGTGTGCATTTTCAGCTGTTCAATGATAAATCACTTTTCATGTCCTCCAAGGTGATACCAAACACCATTTCTTCTCTAACAAGAGGAGCCAGTTGGTAGATTTTGGTTACGGTCGACTGAGTCTTCAAACCCAGATTACAAGTTGTTGACGGGTCCAAAAACTGGGTTTTTGTTGGGGACTTAAATGTTAAATGTTGTTGCAGTTGGCATCACTGTTAATTGTATTGAGTCATTATTCGCACTCCACACTTTCCTCGTTTTACCAACATTTCTCGGCAGTGTATTTTTTAAGAAGAGCTGAGTTTGTAGTTTAAAAAGTGAATAAAGTTCAGGAAAATGTCTCGATACAGACACGTGACTGTAACACTCAATAACAACTGTGTAAAAGCATGTTTTGAGTGGCTGTGAGGAAATAAAAGAATCCCACACTTACAAAATAAAGACAATTGAATTAGGGTAAGGGTTGTGTTGCATCATATTATATTACATGTAAGCTTTATGTGTATTAATAGAGATAAATGAGTCAATATTAGTAGCCCACTATAACAAGGCCTTTCATTTTCTCAGCTGACTGCACTGAGAAAAGGGGGGTCAGAAGTTTGATCCCCAGCCCCTGCAGTCTACATGTCTCAGTGTCCTTAGGCAACATACTAAACCTCATTTCCGGGAGCTGTTGATAAAACTATACTTTATTAATTTTGTTTCTAAGAGTAACAATTTTATCGTTAAAAAAGCACATCAAATCATTGCTACTGAGTGCTATGGGAATAGAAGGCTCAATCGAGCTGTGGCTCTCTGTCAGCCTGGCTACAGTGCTGAAAAGAAATCTTGCCTTATTCTTATTCTCATCTATTAATGAAGAGTAGTAGGCTGCTCTCGCTTTACGCAGTGCTTTCTTATATTCATTGAGAGTAATATGCCAAATTAAACGAGATTCTTCAAGTTTAGTGGAACGCCATATCCTTTCAAGTTGTCTCGACTTTTGCTTTATTTTGTGGGTTTCGGCATTATGCCATGGAGCTAATCTATGTTTTATTTTCTTCTTTTTCAAAGGAGCAACAGAGTCTAATTGTATTCGCAGCGCATCTGTAGCACTATCAACAACATGATCAATTTGGGGTGGTGTACATTTTGTATAAGTTTCCTCCCTTACATGCAGACATGCTATCGAGTTAAGTATTGGTGGAATCTCTTCCTTAAATTTGGCTATAGCACTAACAGATTAATGCTAATGCTTTGTAGTCTAGTAACAGTACTACACAAGTTACTAAGAAATGGTCGGATAAAGCAGGATTATGCGGTTCGACTAATAGTTGCCCAATTTCAATACCATAAGTCAGAACAAGGTCGAGAGTGTGATTATAGCAGTGGGTTGGTTTATTTACACTTTGACGGAAACCAACAGAATAAAATACAGAGTTAAATGCAACAGTAACGGAGCGTCCACACTACAGCTTCAAAAAAAGCTTGGAGCTGGGCGTGTCTGAAGCTTGGGGATGTTATAGAGAGGCGAAGTCCCTCCCCTTCCGAAAGCCTCCATGGGACCCCGGAAGCGGAAAATTATACATTGAAGTCAATGGAGAGAGAAAGGTTATCTTTTGATCCCGTTTGAATTGTGCCACGAATGACACATATGATGTTTGTCAATTTAAAAGAACATTTTGCAAGTCAAAAAAATAAAAATGTGTCGTAAAACTGTGAAGTTACACATTTTTTCGTGTGAAACCGCTCAGTGAACTACAGGTCTCTCGTCTCGCACAATACGCGTCACCAACATAAAGATGGCCGTCACGTTAGCACATTTCACCACATTCTTTCAGAATGAGAATAAAAGTATTTTACGAGGTGACAATCACTACAAGTCTGGGCACGTTGAGAGCTGTACCTATCTGAAAGGGGAGTTAGTCGGTTCTGTAAGAGCAGCGGGACCGGCTTTACAAGGTTTCGGTGAGTAATATGAGTGCAATGTGTAACGTTAATGTCAGCTAGCTAACATTAGCTAACAAGGTACACTAACGTGTTTTGTTTTAACAACTAGTTTTCTCCTTAAGAACTTCGTGGTCTCTGTGTATGCTGTGGATAACATTAGTGTTCACAAGAACAAGGTACACTCCCGTGTTTTGTTTTAGTTGCTCTTCAGATTGAAGCGGCCAGTTTTATATCGACTATACTGTATGTGTGATCTCCTTTTTGTCGTTGTGTCATTTGAGTTGATTTGCTGTGTCGATTCAAGGATTTTGGTTATCTAGGCACAGCTGTGTGTGACTCCCTCTGGTACACCGGTATGTGTTTTCCTAATGTAGAGAGCATTGATTAATTAATAAACTACACACTGAGTCTAGATCCTGACCAAATCCTTTTTTATTGTTGATCAAATGTTTTTTAAAAATGTATTCATACACATTTAGAAAAATACAATGTACAATCACAACCAATACAACACAAATTACAAAAAATACAGAAAAAACAAACAATAACAACAGACAAGAGGACAAAACTATCGAAAAATAAACCCTCCCACCCCCAGATCCGGACCATCCTTGTATTATTGCTCATTCAATCTATTATAGCATGCTAACAAATGGTACTTACTTTATTTTTACAGATCTGCATGGGAGACGATGGCGCGATGCAGAGCGCTGTCTGTGATTGTGCACAGGAGATGTACAAATGCAGCCACGCTGCAGCATTGGCAATATTTGCCATGTGGCAGATCAGCTCCACAGATGTTGAGTGCCAGTGGAGGAAGCCTGGCACTTCCAAAGTAGTCCAGCCGGTGTCTCAACTTTACCAACAGCGAGAGGAGACATACAACCCACTGGCCAGAGACATCGCCAACTGTCAACTGGGGGGTTGTAAACGAGGCCGAAGGGGTGAAGGCTTTTGTGGAGGCATCAAGTGACAGTGTTCGAATCGAGTCTGGTCTCTTTGTGAGTGAGTCGGGTGTTTTGGGAGCATCACCCGATGGACTTGTGCAGCCATCTGCCCTGCTGGAGGTGAAGTGTCCACACAGCCAGAGGAACATGACCATCGCGGAGGCAGTCCAGTTACCATCCTTCTGTCTCCGTGAGGAGGGTGGGTCATATATTCTCAAGGAGAATCACCCATACTGGCACCAGGTCCAAGGGCAGCTGCATATCACAGACCGGAGTCTCTGCTACTTTGTTGTGTGGACCACGAAGGAGGCGATCATCATCCCCATCCCCAAAGACCCTGCATGGCATGGAAATCTCCTCCTCCTGGAACAATTCTACACCCAGCATATGCTCCCTGTGTTGGCCAGTAGAGAGGAGGACATTTAAATAAACATACTCTTAACACCCTCGGACTCTGCGTTGTGTTTTGTATGTGTGATGGGGTGTTATGCAGAGGGGAGGAAAACAGGACACAGCAGATTGGGATTGTGGTGGAGATGCTGAGCAGTTATTTAATTGTTGCATGTAATTATTATTATACTGCGTGCTTCTTAGTTATTCCATCTTTTGCTGTAACATGGATCTGTATGTAACTCTATATTTACTTGTTATCTACCACACTTCCTTCTACATCATACACCATCATTATACATGATGGTGTATATAGGATATATATATATTTGTATACATATCTGTAAATTGTATAATTTTATTTAAACGTCTTTTTGATCTCTCAAACTGAGTAAGATTGACAATAAAGTTGACTTTGAAAAATATATATATTCTTTATGAAAATAGTTGACTGTTGTCAAATGAATCCAAATGAAACGTTGGACTGAACTACAACTACGCCTTTAAATCTCTACGGACTGTTTTTCAGTGGGATGGCAAGTTCCTATCTTTAAACATTTATTAGTTTTTTCTCAGAACAGATTTGATTTTATAAAGTTAATTTAACTTTGCCGACCATGTAAGGTCATCATTAAAAGGTACAATCAATTTGTTTAGGGTTGACTAAAATAATGAAAAACATTTCATTTGGATAATTTACTGACAGAATAAGAAACTCAATGATGCTCTACTCACCTGTTCCCTTTTTATAAAGTGAAACAGTTGAAACGATAGATTTTAGTAAACTTAAAAACAACCTTCTCCAAAAGCTATCAAGGAATATACCGAATACTTGTTTTAGAACTTTATTACATATTTTTATATAAATAGTTTGAATGATCCATAATTGACAGAAGCTTGTGTTTACACTGACCTGTTACTCATATATTAATGTCTTTGTAACTTCAGTAAACCACTACCTCACTAATTTCTTTCATTCATCACGGTTCAGTAAACTAAGTGATACATGAAACAGTTTAATCATTATAATAACGTAGGATTGCAACTCTTTGAAAATGTAGGTGGCTCTTAAAAGAGCTGTTGTGTTTGGGTGTGCTGGTCTCAGGTCAGTCTAAGCCCTCTCTCCGCGGATGCGGCGGGCCAGCTGGATGTCCTTGGGCATGATGGTGACCCTCTTTGCTTGGTTCATCTTACTGGGGGGCAGCTACATGGATGTCGGTGCAGTCCACAATCATTGCGCAGTTGAAGGCAGAATGAATTTATTATTGACTCCGAATGAAGCACAACTTCATGTCATACAATACAATGACTTTATTTGTAATTGTGTAAAAAAATATGAGCATTGATTAGCAAGCAGGACCTGCAGGAACAGAGAATGGTGATGGATGGAGCTGGGAAGAGAGAAGAATAAAGAAAACAGATCAACTTTATTATCGGATATTAAAAATTCAATTTCAAAACAAGTTGCCGCTCCTACAGTTTTCTAGTATGTAAAGATGATTTCACATGACCTATGCAAAATATCACACTCAATACATGTGTGTCTCTGGGGGGTGCATTGTGCCTTTGATGTATATAAATAATATACCATAACCAAATACTATTACGTACAGTGGAAATCAGGTTGCCAGAGCAGGTCAGTGTGCATGTTCCTCAACGTCTCAGCAGTTACAGGTGAGGTAAAGAAAATAAAAGAGAAAAAGGTCAGTAACAACACTTTAAAGTAACAACACTTTTAATAATTATCTCTTCTAACAATTTTCTCTCAATAAGCACACAACGACTGTCTTTCCAACAAACAGATTGTCATCACAATGAAACACGTCCAGAAGAATGACATGCAAAGCTCCCTGCCTGCCTTCGACTCTCCCTGAACTGCTTCCTTAGCACCCGGTGGAGGGCGCAGTAGGCTACTCTTCAAATGTTTCACGAAATACTTACCATCATGTTTGGTTACTGTTTAACATTTTGGTTTACTTCATGTAATAAAATAATAACTTCATGGTAAGGCTACTAAAAATGACAAGGCTAAGTAATGTAATGCTAACTAACGTGCTCGCTACTCGTCGCTACTAGCTAGGTAGCTAACTTGACTATGTTCCATGCACAACATGTATATTACCTATGATATTACCTGATATGTCTGATCCAGCGACTCCTGGTCCTTTCATCAGACGGGAATCGATAGAAGGAGCAAGTGGTATGATCACTTTTATGACTACAACCTGGTACAAAGCACACAGGCATCTTGTAAAAGTGAATTTATTTTTAGCGATCTATCATTTATTGGAGGGAATAAATCAGTTATGAGATCTTCTTCTTCTTCGCTTTAATTACGAGTCTTATTATAAATCACCGAGCATGCCTGTGACATCACTTACGCGACCCAGAATGGGATTTGGGATTTGTAGTCTTTGTAGTAGCGTATTTTTCATAGTATTATATTTCAGCAGTTTTACGACAAAATGTGACTTTTTTGACATGGAAATGATTGTTCAAGATTGACAAACATCATATGTGTAGTTCGTGGCACAATTCAAACGGGATCAAAAGATACGTGTTCTCTCTCCATTGAATTCAATGTAAATTTTTCGCTTCCGGGGTCCCATGGTCCGGAAGTAGATGGGCGTGACTTCGCCTCTCCATTCAAGCAACACGACCAACAACCAATCACATGAATCTCCCGCCCCCGACATACAAAGCAAAAACCCCCGGGGATTTTATGGGAGCAATATATATAGAAACTCCCCAAACAGGCGAAAACCTACCAGTTTCACCCACTGTCTCTGCCACCTCCCTCCATGACTGGTTCCTCCGGTTTGTATCCCGGTAGGTGAAGAGGGTCTGGTCATACAAAACCGGGTGATTCGCTACGGCGATAATTAGTTTCTCCTCCATCTTTTTTTGAAATATAGAAATGAACGGCGGGATATCTCTCCCAGCTTAGACGCGGTTTGATTGGCTACGGCTTGAGCTGTCAGATTTTCCGAAACGGGATTTGATTGGCTGGCGCTGGCTACTCCGACGTCAGAAGTTGAACATTGTTCAACTTGAGACGCCGGAGACGGACCGCTCTGCTACCCACAATTCAGTTCGGCGAAAAAAAGCGGCAACGTGACGTCACCCCATTCACAGTGAATGGGCAGATTGAAGCTGTCGACGCTGCAGACGCTGTAGTGTGGACGGGCCGTAAGGCTATTTTTATCATGGTCAACATGAATATTAAAGTCACCTACGATAATTACTTTATCTGTTTTAAGTACCAAAGTTGATAAAAACTCAGAGAATTCTCATAGGAATTCTGAATAAGGACCTGGTGCACGGTACACTGTAATAAATAAGATTGGCTGCAAAGTTTTCCAGGTCGGATGCGTAAGACTAAAAACGAGGCTTTCAAAGGAGGTATAATTTAATGTTGGTTTTGATAAGTAAACTTGAGTCTTGAAAAGTACAAGTCCCTCAAAATTGTAATTAAGTAGGCTACGCTACAGTACTTGAGTAACTCTACTTAGTTACTTTACACCACTGCTTGTATGGCTGCCTCTGTATGAATGGGTTTCTGTGGATGCAGACTAGGAAAGTGCTATATTAATGCAGTCAATTTAAAGAAATAAAATCATATTCAAGCATTCTTTTGTTCAGGTTTTTTTTGTTTTTGTTACCCTGATTTGTTCTTCCAATCGATTCTTCATCCATCTAACCACTGACAACTGTCGATCGACACTTCTCACACGTCCATTTAAGAGAGTGTCCTGAACGTATTGGGCTCATTTCTCCTGTGTATAGTGTGATGCTCCCTCGGTCAGAGGGCAGCCTGTAACTGCTGAGGGTTGTGTGGGAACTAGCCTACAGACAGTTAACCTTGACCACATGTTCCAACACTCCAAATGGAGCCTGTAATGATAACCCAGTGTAATGACTGACTCCCTCTCAGAGGAATGCACTATGGATTTACGCCGCTGTCGTTTTGTTTTTAGGGGGTATCTTTTTGGTGAAATTAACTTCAACATGATCATATGTTTTAATTGTAGAGTTTAATACCACTGCAATACACTCACTCCTATTTAGCAATGACTTCAGTCTGCAGGTCCTACTGTTAATACTATCTTGTAAAAACAAGTGATTCATACCATAATGCGAGTATAGGGAGGCGAGGAAGCATACTGACATTCCTCTGTGGAGGAAACTGTTAGACATGTCATGACATCAGTACTGACAGATTTGCATGGTTTTGTAACAAGGTATAAATCACCAAGAAGGGAGGTTTTGGTAATGGCTAAATTAGAGAGTGCAGGATTTTTACTGACCCAAACTTTAGACATGTTTTTCTTTACATAGTAACCACCTTCCTTTATGACCTGACTGAAACAAAAATGTCTCATTAATCAATCTGCAGAGGTGGAAGAGGTACTTAGATATTTTACTTAGTAAACAAATGCATTGTATAAATACCTTTAATAAAGGTAAAGTACTGCATTTTTTGTAAATATAAAAACAGTCCAAAAGTATAAGCATAAAAAATATACTTGAAGTACAAAAACTAGTTATGCAGAATGGCCATTTTTGGAATAATATATATTTTATCTGTGATTTAATTAATTATCAAACATTTTAATTTTGCAGCTAGGTATATTTGACTTGAATGACTTTTTGTGCTGCCATGTATTTAAATCCACTCTAAAACACAGTGTTGGAAGAAATACTCAGAACCTTTACTTATGTAAAAGTACAAATACTATGGTTTGAAAATATTCCACTACAAGTGAAAGTCCTGATTTTAAATGTTTTACTTGAGTAAAAGTGCAAAAGTATCAGCATCAAAATATACTTAAAGTACAAAAAGTAAAAGTACTTATTCTGCACAATGACCCATTTCAGAATAATATAAAGTATAGAAGTATTATCACCCAAATGTACTTCAAGTATGAAAGTAAATGTACTTGTTATGCAGAATCTTTTTTTCACAGTTTTTTATTATTATGGTTATTATATTATCCTGTTTTCATTACTAACAAATACATGTAAGAGCATTTTAGCATTGATACTCAAAATACTGTGTTGACTGCATTATAACATATCAGCATATCATGTGTTTAAGTGAGTTGTGGAGTTACAAAGATTTAAAAAAAGGTACTTAAGTACAATACTTGAGTAGATGTACTTAATTACTGATGATTTATATTGTTGTATTACTATAATTAACCTGCAAAGTAACTAGTAATTAATGTTGTGAAATGAATGAAGGGGAGTCAAAATAATACAAATTGCTTTTTGTAGTAGAAGTACAAAGTAGTATCAACTGGAAATACTCAAGTATGGTACAAGTATCTTACTGTACTTCACTAGGTACTTCGGCAGGGAAATAATTTAAAGGTCCCGTGTCATGGCCATTTCTACTGATCATAATTCCATTGTTGAGGTCTACTAGAATAGATTTATATTGTTCAATGTTCCAAACACACATTGGTTTCTCAAACAGCATCTCTGTATAGTATGTGTATTCACTCTCTGTCCTAAACGGCTTGTTGGAGCTCCTGCCCCCCCCCCCCCCCCCCATGAGCCCAGTGTGCTCTGATTGGTCGGGACGTTGCGAGGCTTGTTGCTGCTCGCCGCTGCTGCTCGCCGCTGCTGCTCGCCGCGGACAGGTTTCCGGGTCGGAGATACAGCGAGAACAAGCTAAACTCATTCTGAGCACACACAAACACTCACAGCCGAAGTAAAAACAATAAGTGTGGCTTGATATTGAGTAAGAAAAAGGTTTATAACGCTGTGAGTCAATGGGTCTGCGGAGAGCATTTCTCCGCCATCCCAACTCGTCTATTACCAGCGTTCAGGGAGCTCTATGCAAGTCAATTGGGACTCCCTGTTAGTTAGCCAAGGGATACTGGTGTGTGAGGTGCTCCGCGGATTGGTCCATTTGGGCCAATCCGGTCATTTGTTGTTGATTTGGGTGTTCACACGTCACAGAACCCAGGAAGCAAACAATGGAACATGAGAAATCTCCCATGAGGCGTTCTGGGGCAGCAAAGACAGGTCTTTTCTGTGTTAGAGTTTTACTCGCTACAGGGTGTACTTTGAGGGTTTGTGACTCTGCAGACCGTTTACATGCAGAAACACCTTCATAACACACAAGGGTAAGGGTAATAACCGGAAAAGCATGACATGGAATCTTTAATAATATTGCTTTCAACTAAACTGATACAGTTATGTGGAATTTGTGGACATAAAACTATACATTTAATTAAAGTCAACCGTTTTAGTTTTTTCAGTGAAGGTAATGAAGTGAAAGTAGCTGTAACAGAAAATGAAAATAATTTAGTGCTCTTACTTTCTTCCCCTCGAACCAGCATATATTCTCTGTATTTGTATGCTTTCTGAGGCCTTTACAAATCTCACTTGACACGTGACTGTTTTCTTTGGTGTGCTGCCCAGCAGATATCTGTCCACACTCTTATCTTTACTGCTTGTTGTACAATTTGTGAGTAAGACATGAAGCATTTAACAATCATTTGAACATTATCACACACAAAAAAGTGTCAGTTTGATCTGAGGAGTATTCAGGTTTAGTAAGAGCTGTTATCATCTGTCAACATGTACCGCAGAGACAAGTGAGAGAGTGTCTACATCTCAGATTCTGTCCAACAGGTTAGAAACAAATCAAAACAGCCAGGCTACTGACACAACAATTGTGAATCATTCTGTCTGAAATTACTGGCAATTACGTGTCGTTGGCTGCTGTAATCCCTTTCTGCGTGCATGGCAGCTATAAAACTCAGTTGTTGGGTTGCAACAGTGCCCCAGGTATTTGAGCACGCACTGCTCAGCACTGAACGTTTTATTCACAGACTATCTGTCACAGCCACGGTCATTAATCATAGAGGTGTGCTGAAGTTTGTTCTGCAGCAGAGATGTTTCCAGGAGTTTGATTTAGGGGAACAACTTGTAAAGTTGTCGGTTGCTCATAACAAAAATGATATTGTGATCAAGGCAAATTCAGTTAATGACACCAAGATACAGTGATCAGTGATCTCTGTATTTATTCATCTGTATCATTTGTCATATTGTTTGTTAAAGGTCCCATGTCATGGTTTTCCGGTTGTTACCGTCCCCTTGTGTGTTATGAAGGTGTTTCTGCATGTAAACGGTCTGCAGAGTCACAAACCCTCAAAGTGCACCCTGTAGCGAGTAAAACTCTAACACAGAGAAGACCTGTCTATGCTGCCCCAGAACGCCTCGTTGGACATTTCTCTTTTTCCATTGTTTTCTTCCTGGGTACAGTGACGTGCCCATACCCAAATGGACCCATTGGTCCAAATGGACCAATCCATGGAGCCGTTACGTTACGTCCGCGGAGCCGTTAGGTTTCCTCACACACACACACTCAATCTTTTCTCAGCTGCAGCGCTGCCGATTTCTCCTCCCTGAGACGGCGGGACGAGGCTGTGAGTCGGGGTGTGAGCACACACACAAACTCCCAGCCAGGATGCGGGTGTGTGTGTGTGTGTCGGGATGGTTTCGGGCTGGGTTTTTCTGTGTCTCGCTGTCTCGCAGGCGGCCACTGGGCTCATAGGGAGGGGGGGGGAGGGGGCAGGAGCTCTAACAAGGCGTTTAGGACAGAGAGTGAATACACAGACTTTACAGAGATGCTGTATGAGAAACCAATGTGAGTTTGGAAAATTGCACAATGTAAATCTATTCTAGTAGACCTCAACAATGGAATTATGATCAGTAGAAATGGCCATGCCATGGGACCTTTAAGTTGGACCTATTTAAAAGTAATAGTATTGCTTTCAACTAACTTAATACAGTTGTGTGAAATCTGTTGACATAATACATTTAATTCAAGTCAATGTTTCAGTGTTCTAGAGACAAATATTTTTTTTTTTACTATATTTATTAAATGGAAACAGTTAAGTCAATTTATAAAATAAAGTGCATTGTTAAAAGCTACCACGCTATATAGACAATTATTCAAATGAGCAATTAAAGCTGTGACATTAAAATGCTGCTCACGTGTTAATGTGTCTGCAATAATTGAATATAAGACAACACTCTGAAAGTATAGTGGGTATATGTCTGTTATGCATTTTCTGATATAAATATGGACTTTTACTTCAGAAAACATTTGAATTAAGGAGTTGTTCCTCTCTTCATTTCACATTTATTGAATTCTCTTTGCATTTAAATCATTACTAGATCATTATCTTCTAGCAAGTAAACATTAGTAGCAATTATTTAACAAATACATTTAAAGGATGGGGTCATACTGGTATTTCTGGCACTGTAAATAAACATATTTCAATTTCATTAAAAATAAAAGTTAAAATTCCTTTTTTGACGAAGAAAGCAACAGTTATTTATTTGCAATAAAAGAGATTTGAGTATCGCAAATAAAATAACCGCCATGAATGACCACAGATTGGTAGTGTGCTTGATAACACTGATTTATACTGACATTAACTTTCTAAGGGATTGTGCTGGGACAAATAGTGGAGCTGCAGGGATAACCACAAGCCTTTTGTTTTTTCTGACTGCAGGCTTTTTATTGAGGTGAGAAAATTCCATGTCAGACACCAAAAACATGCATTAACATACCACTGCAAAGCCAAGGTTAGCAGACCTGGACCTTACTCACTTATTACCCCTAACTACCCCTTTGGAAATATACATCTATAACGTTTGGCGCACAGACCTCTAATAACAAGCGGCTAACAACCAGTCATTATGGGGGCTTGAGCAGGAGATTTACAAATCCTAGGTTCAGCGGCGGTGGACGAGTTCCCTTTGCTTGAAAATGGTTATTCCACCAAGGGCATGGCGAGCTGCGTGATAAAATCTAGTGATTTATTCCCGGCGGCTGATAATTACTGGTGTCTTGTCACCTGTCAGAAATGAATGGACGGGGAGAGTCCGAGGTTGTAGTCTTCATGCTCTTTACACCGCAGCAGTAAATCTGACATGTTTGTGAAGCCGTAAATCACGGCCTGTGATAAAGCCTACACTCTCCTCGGAGCATCAGGGGCTGAACATTTCAAACAGTTTTAGCTATAAAGGTATGCAAAAGATCAGCAGGGTTATTCAAGAGGCGGGGTCAGATTCCCGGATTTGAAACAAAAACAAAGACAAAAAATGAATGTAATGCTTAAAACATTGTCGTGTGGCTTTAGTGGCACTCTGTTTGAGTGAGCACAATTTGTTTTTCTACAAAATGATTTTGAGCTCTGTCTAAAATCTACACAATGTTTTTTTTTAAGCAAGTATTTTATTTTAGATTGTATTGTGTCATTAGGGCTAGATTGTGTCAGTGAGAAACATTTGTACCTTATACTGTTGATATGTCATTTATTCAGGTTTGTGTGAACATTTCTACCATTTAAAGTGAAAGTGACTTCTCTTTCAACCAATAATGGCCAATTTTAGTGTAATTAACTGTTTAAATGAGACTTGCATCTAGAAGACATGAGTGTGGAATGCAAGGTCAACCTGAATGGCTTTAGGGTGTAGGTCTTCAAGTTTCAAACAAAAACAAAATATGCACTTTTTAATAAGCAATACAAATGTAATAGAAAAAACTCAAAAACAATAGAACATATTGTATTATGCAACAATTCTGCAACAAAGAACATTTAGCTAATACATTTTCACTGTGATCGTCAATACTGTATGTATGTGACTACCTATGTTGCAAATGTATTATCTTTTCAATTTACACACGGCATCTATTGCACGTCTGTCCGTCCTGGGAGAGGGATCCCTCCTCTGTTGCTCTCCCTGAGGTTTCTCCCATTTTTCCCTTTAAACTGTGGGTTTTCTCCGGAAGTTTTTCCTTGTACGATGTGAGGGTCTAAGGACAGAGGGTGTCGTATTGTCATACTGATATTCTGTACAAACTGTGAAGTCCACTGAGACAAATGTAACATTTGTGATATTGGGCTATATAAATAAACATTGATTGATTGATTGATTGAAGGTACATCAATTATTATTATCTCTTAATTTTTTTGCAAAAGGTGAGTAATCCAAGTCCAATCTGTGCTGATCTCTCGTACACATCAGTAGAATGGCTGGAGAACATTCCCACCTCAGATCAGTTAGGCTTTTAGAGCGTCAGCTCTGGGCTGTAAAGCTGGTGTCTCAGAGCTGATGCACGTACAATAAAAAGAAGAGGGCAGGAAGGAAGCAATGCTTCTCAACGACCCACAGTTCAGTGTCTCAGGGCCTACCCTTTAGTTACCGGACCTGTTGCACTTGGCCATAAGCAGAGGAAAACTGCTGTTAGACATGTCATGACATCAGTAGTGAACAAAACAAAAATAATCTGTTTATTTTCTGTGTCTAGTAGTTTAGTCCTAAATTAAGAAAATTATATCCAACCCATGATTTAGGATTCAGATTCAGATTTCTCTATTGTCTAGTACAGCCTTTCCCAAACTCAAATAAAAAAATCCCGTTTTAATTGGGTCACCAGCATTGCTACACACACACACAGCGTCAGAGCTGATGGCTGCGTTGCAAATACAATTTTTTCATTATAATTTTTTGAATTTTTTGAAATGAAATCATGCAATATAGCATTGTACTGTATATTGAATGATTTAATTGTCTAAATAAAAATAAACTAAAAATAAAAGATTGTATTTACAACGCAGCCATCAGCTCTATTATTACGCTATTATAATAAAAAAATATATATATTTATTTTATTTTTTATTTGTATTCTGCCTAATTTTCTGCCCTTGATGTAATACATTTACATTAATAATTGAATAAAGTAAACACCCTTAGCTCCCCGGGCCGGCAACATTTTGCATTTGCCCTGTACGATGGGTGCTGTAAGTGATGAAAGCGATCAGTGTTAATAAAGATACTTAAACTACAATAAAAGAGGAGTCCCAGAAAACAGGTGATGATTTAACAAACATATTTTATGTTTCGGGACATTCATTTTTAGATGTCATTGTTATTATATCATGTATTCAATATATGATATAATACCCCTTCTAGCATGTCCGATCAGAAAATATTGTAAATAAGTCAGTAAAGTTAATCAGTTGCCAAGTGTTGGAGTTTATTTGTCTCTCAGAGTGTTTTACAATGGCTTTGTTCATTTAAAAGTGTTTAAAACATGTACATAGTTTTTAATATAGTGACAAACTTAATGTTGCACTTTTGATCATTTAAATGTGGTTTCACCTGTGATGTACTGTATATACTTGACTGCACTTCCCATGTTTTGTCATTGCTTTGATCCTTATTTTTTCTGGGCAAGCTCTAGGGGAAGGTTGTTAGGCGTGGGCGCAGTGGATCGAGCCTTGGTGTTGGGATCAGGGGTGCACAGGTTCAAACCCCACTGCAGTCAGCATGTCGTTGTGTCCCTGAGACACTTCACCCCAAATGGCTCCTGTGGGGATCGCCCACAGTATTGAGTATGTAAGTCGCTTTGGATAAAAGTGTCTAACAAGCAACATGTAATGTAATGTTATGGTGAGAAACCTAATTGTGCAGTGCATTGCTGCGATGCACTTTTATAATTAAATAAATATTGTCATTTACATTTTAAATTCATGGTGTGTTGTATTCTTTGTTTATAAATGTAGATATTATGGAAAATCATGACATGTTGTGAGCTTGGGTCCCGTAGGACCACAACATTTCTGTTTTGGGTCTCATGCTGAAAGAGTTTGGGAACCCCTGGTCTATTACATTTACATAAAATGGAAATTTGTGTTTGACACTCGCAAATAACACACATTTCACTCAAAATACACAAAGATAATTGCCTCTCAGAGTCTAAAAGTGAATAAGTGGCAGTCATTAAAAAAGTGCTAAGTGGTTTGTTCTTCCACTGGCATGTAGGCCATTAAAATATCACATCAGAGCATGAATGATACTCAGTAGTGTTAAACAAATCGCTTATTATAATCAATATGAAACCATTTCTAAAATAGTCATTCAAAAATCATTCGTCAAAATCACCACCACATCTTCACTAGCCAAAGGTTGTGAAAGATCGATAGCCTAACCAGGAGCAATTGCAGGGTCTAATTGTAAAATATTTGGCCTTGCTGTTTCCCTCTTTGAAGTCTAGGGTCTTCTCTGCTCTTGTCCTCGGGTGCTGCTCGGCCCTGATTTACGGTGACGTGTTCCAAGGGAAGGTACTCTAAATTACATGGCCCTTAAACCTGAGCAGAGAGAGGCACAATCGCCACTCCAGAGACAACTAATTGCTAGGAAAAATCTAACCTGCGCTAGATAAGAGGGTTCCGCTCTTCCCAGACCTGAGAGAAGGGGAAACGTGTCTAACAGATTTGGATAAATGTGCAATTTGTCATGAATGCCCCTGAGTTAATATTGGTGTAACGCCTATTTAGATGAATATCTCTTCATGGCTAATGATGTTAAAAAGAAGCACACATGGTACTGTGTGGAAAAATAAATGATTGTTTACTGATAGAGTTCTTTGTAATGACAGAAATTCAATGAGGTGACTACATTTGAAAACTCTCATGGAAAGTCTCAAGTACAAACAGGTAACTGGAGTACAGGAGGAATCGTGGAATCAAACCTCAGTCAAGGTGTTAAAAGTGTGATGTAAATTGCTATCCAAATAATGAGTATGTTTTGCGTATGTTTAAAAGTGACGTGAAGTGTTGAAACTCTTCTGTAGGCTACGATCCTGTAAGGGATGTGAGGGAGAGTCAGAGTAGGAGGAGGAGGTGACAGTGCCATTTGCCTCGAGGGCGCCCATAAACCTGGAGAGGGAGAGAGAGTGCACCATTCCTCACAGGTGACTGTACCATGTGACTTCAAGAGCATTCAAAACACAGGCCAACCTGTCTTGTCAAGGTACAAGTAATCACAAGGCACCGGAGGAGTCAGAGGAGGAGGATACCTGGGCTGTCGGCGCAGAAGCAAATACCGGCAGCCCCACAAAACAAGTCAGGGAGCACCAAGGGAGAGCGTCAAGTCGTCTGCAAACGCCTCGCTACGATACAAGCAGGAAGATCTGTCCTGGTTGTTGACACAATGAGCTGCAGCAGTGTTGAAGGATCGGAGTTCTCTGAAGAAGAGCTGGAGCTTGGCGTGCTGGGTGAGGGGGAGGACGAAGGGAGTCCCAAGGAATCTTTCGAAGACAGCGAGAGCTCTGCCAGCCCTAGTGACCTGGAGGAAGGTCAGACCAAGAAGCGTAATCGACCGGTTCGCTCAAAAGCTCGAAGGATGGCCGCCAACGTCCGTGAGCGGAAACGCATCATGGACTACAACCAGGCGTTCAATGCCCTGCGCGTCACTCTGAACCACGACCTCAGCGGCAAGCGGCTGTCAAAGATCGCCACCCTGCAGAGGGCCATCAACCGCATCTCCGCTCTCTCAGTGTTCCTGAGCTCCAACCCCCCCAGCAAGCCCTGCACCCACCGGGAGTGCAACAGGTCGTCTGCAGGACCCGCTGCCATGGGAGCATCTCGGCATGAGCAGACCCGGGCCCCG
This sequence comes from Gymnodraco acuticeps, assembly GCF_902827175.1. NCBI lineage: Eukaryota > Metazoa > Chordata > Actinopteri > Perciformes > Bathydraconidae > Gymnodraco > Gymnodraco acuticeps. Next base: position 5,357,665 of record NW_022990501.1, read on the forward strand.
GCTCCTCATCTGGAGCCTCAGAGTTACGTCCCCTGGCACTCGACCATCCCTCACCAGATGCCCCCTCAACAAGGGCCTCCCCTGCACCGGCTGCCCACGGAGCCTCATGTGTACATGGACAACACCGCGTCATCATGTCCCCCGTCACCACACTACCCTTGTTACCCCCCCTGAGGGACAGCTTTATGCCTCATATGGACACTGCGGAAGCCCCCACGACCATCCGCCCAGCCCTATGCGATACCCACAGGTGGGCGAGGGTTTGGGGTACCAGCCGGGCATGTGGGCCTCCTGCACTCAGAAATACATGGACACTTTTGTGGAGCCCTCTCCAGCTCTGGGGCTTCCCTGGCAGGTGAGCTACATGCAGGAGCCGGAACACATCCTCCCTCTGGGTTCTGAAATCCTATAACGGGCTTTATACAGAACCATGAGTCCTGAACACTGCTGATGACACAGCGGACAGACCAATGACCTCAGGGAGAAACGTTTTCTGTTCCTTCTCTTGCATCAACTCAGTATTACAATGACAATATTATTTTAGAGCAGAGTGGTCATAATGTGAGTAACAGATTTATGAAAAGTGCAATGGCAATCAAGACTGCAGAATGTTGTATGCATTGTTTTGATCTAGCATTTCAAAATGTAAAATAATGTGTCACTGTAAATAATTCTCCTACAGAATTATGTTCGAGATGTTTGATTGTTAATTGTTGTTTAGTCTTCTGCAGAGGCTGAAGAACTTAAAATGATGCTAAATGTGTGATAATAAAGTAAAAGTGAGAATGACCTTAAAGAGCCACAAGTAGACAAACAAACACACATGGGACAGCTTGCATTCTGTGTGCTACACTGTTATGTAACTTACACCATGTTTTCTTTCAAGTAAGATGTCTACGATTTGAACCCAACATTCTTGTATTTATACTCTGTATACGTTTAAATATGAATGGATGTTCGTAAAGTTGTAAAGAGTTTGTATATACTTTTCTAAGCTCCAAAATTAAATGTTTTAATTATATGACTCCTGTTCTGTCTCTTTTTATAGCAACACTGTTTGCTAGTAATTGGATTTACAACAACACTTATACAACATTTTCCTTACAAATATGTGTGTGTGTGTGTGTGTGTGTGTGTGTGTGTGTGTGCGTGTGCGTGTGTCTGTGTGTGTGTCTGTGTGTGTCTGTGTGTGTTGATTATAGCCTAAGGTCAGTAGCCTCTCTCAGAGTCTGAGATGACAGAGGTCCTTCACTCTGTTGAAAAATGTCCTTACAAGTCCATTCTTGCCATTTTACCGGGAGAAGAATAAAGGTGCTATTTACACACAGCAAAATAAAAACATGGGCCGACAGGCCAAAAGATAACACTGACTATGTGATATATTAGCTTAACAAAATCGAATAACTGATGCAGGGGTATGGAAAGTGCATGCACTGCCTCTTGTATACGCCTAATTGGGTTAAAACCTTTGCTTTCTAACAACAGCAACATCATCCCCAATAATAGGTCAGTGTTTTGTTAGCAGATCAGTAAGAGTAAAACCACAGCTCCCGCCCTCCTGTTCCAGCTCATGTTAGTCAACAACAGCTGCCCTCCCCCTGCTGAGCACTATGTCATGGAAACAGCTTTAATATTAGACTGTGGGTCTGAGCCCACCGACAGATTTATGTGGGCTCAGGAAGGAAGAGTGTGCCCCGTCATCAGCGCGGTGAAATCCCCAGTCGGGATCCACAGGCCCGCAGGTGGAACTGGGTGTGAGAGTGTTTTGAACCTCCTGGAGGTCTCCCAGCAGGGCCCCCGAGACGCCGTTGAAAACAGTCAGCCTGGGGAGGAGTACTGCAGGCTCAGGGAGGAATAAATGGTGTGGTACGACAACAATTAGCAGGCAGGAAGGAAAGGGAATCCGGACAAAGAGATGAATGGAGAGGAGGAGTGAAATAATAGGAAGGGGAGGGGATGGGACTTCGTTCTTCACAGACGTGAATCACTAGAGAACCTTGACTCACCTGTGAGAGACGAGTGAGGCTGACAGCTCAGTGACGGCATGTCTCTGCCCCCCCTTTCTGGCACACACATCTCTCACTGCAGTGCCAGTTATCTTGTCTGGGTCCTCATGACACTCCAGAGTGAAAGTGGTCTGATAGTACCGCAATCCTCCTGAGAACACGTGTCTAGTCGCTGGTTTAATAAACAGAAATAGATTCCCACTCCACAACAGGCGAAGAACAGACTGGACCTTTGTTTCCTTAGAAAAGAAAAGAAACAGGATTTTCAATGGGGACTTGCTAACAAAATAGACGTACATTTTTTTAATTAAATCTGATAATGTATAAAAAACTTTTAAATAAAGTCAAAGTACACAACTAGGCAAACCAACTCTTAATTTAGCTCTGTAGAACAACCATTACATCACAAATGTTATCAATAATAAACAAGTGTTCTTTTTCATTAACAATTCAAACCAAAGTTAAGGAATCTTTTCTTAACAGATTACAAAAAGCTATATAAATCATTGATACTAATACATAGGTACATTATATTATGATCTGTACATGTACGTATGACATTTTGTGTGTGTGTGTTTTCTTTACCTTGTTTTATTATTTAGGCCCCTGTACATGACTTTGACTAAAATATTATTTTTTGATTTATACGTTTTAAAACGTATTTATCATAAAGATTGTGATTGAGGTCCAATTTGTTGAATAAAATACATTTGATCATTAAAATAAGAGGTTTTATCACCACCTAGATTTGTAGTGAATGTCACCTAAGATATGTTTAATGTCAAAGTTTGATGGTGAAACAGAGAACAAACAATTAGTTGAACAAGCAATTCCTCAATTCATAGAAAATACCAAACACTTCTTGGTTTAGAAATCTTAAAATATAAGGATTGTATGCCTTTTATTTTCTTACATCATGGGTTTTGGACTGTTTACTTGACATCTTTACTTGGCAAAGCGCAAGATTCTTTAAAATGTTCTGATATTTTATAGACAAAATGGAAATAACTGACAAATAAATCAGTAATGAAAATAATAATTAGTTGGAGCCCTACAGTAAAATGTATCAAGACAGTGCATGTGTTGGTTGTTTACCTAAATCAGTTTGTGAGTCATGACATTATCCAACACCTTTGTCGATAAAGTGCTTTAACGTGTCAACTTTCCTGTTGCATGGTGACTCACCCGAGGGTTTACCTCACTTCTCCGCCATGTGAATCTGTCAGTGATGCATCTTTTATTCAGACTGTTTGGCCTCCTCGACAGACTCCGCGGCCAAGATGATGGAAAAGAAAACAAGCAAACATGAGAGCAATGATTCCAAGACACAGGGGTGTGTTTGCGTGATATATGGGGATGAGTCACGGCGTAGATGTTGATGCTGTACACACACACACACACACACACACACACACACACACACACACACACACACACACACACACACACACACACACACACACACACACACACACACACACACACACACACACCACACACACACACAAACACGGGCAATTGGGCATGCACGCACACCAAAAGTTATTGTCTTGATTGTACATAATTACATTATATTGTTTATATGGTTGTATAAGGTTTTACTGTTGTTTTGATACACACACACAGACACACACACACACACACCACACACACACACACACACACACACAGACAGACAGACACACACACACACACAGACACACACTCTCACACACACACACACGCACACGCACACGCACACACACACACACACACACACACACACACACACACACACACACACACACACACACACACACACACACACACACACACACACACACACACACACACACACAGCGTAGGTGTCAGAGGGCATGATGGTACAGACTCTGTTTCTGCCCATGACATTTATAAAGGCATATTAAACCTGGATGATGATTTCCTGTTGAAGACATGACAGGAGCTGTTCAGAACATCCTCTCGTTTAGTTTACCTGAAAGAAATCTAGCAAGGAGTCTGATCAGGAAGGTTCAGAAACGTTTACTTTATTGTAGCGATGAGGTTGACACGGTGCTACAGTATGTATTGGGTATTGAGATGGAACAAGTACTCAGAATGTTTACCTAAGTACCAGTAGCAATACTAAAATGTAAAAATACCCTCTTACAAGACAAAAATCTGCACGGAAAAGTACAAAAATATTGGCATCAAAAGACAAATAATGTACCAAAAGTAAAAGTACTCGATGTGCGTAATAGACCATTTCAAAATCAGATACGTATATACATTACTGTATTATGATAATGAATGCATTATAGTGTTGATCACAGCTAATAATTGTGAAGCTATATAAATCAAATAAAACTTTATTTGATTTGATTTGAAGCTAGTTTTATTTACTTGATAAAATGCTGTCAGATATCTCAACCTCTAGTAATATATCATAAGGTATTCATTAGTTTTTTCATTTATTTATTTTTTGTTCTATTTTCTATTCTTCTGAAGTAAATCTGTCAGATTAATGTAGAAATGTAAAGAGTACAATATTGGCTTCCAAAATGAAGGGGAGTAGAAAAGTACTATAAAATGAAAATGCTAAAGTAAAGTACAAGGACCTCAAAGTTATACTTGCACAGTACTCACGTAAAAGTACTTCATTACATTCCACCATTGTTATAACATATTCATTTATAAAAGGTAGTAGTGCATGATCAATAACTCAAAACAATAAGCCCTCTGTGATTAATGACATAACATGGCCTAGATTTGGATTTTTTAAATATTTGGTGTTACTAGCCGTAAAATGTTTTAAAACAAAGCCGTATTTGCGCAGTAGCCTTTATACAGGTTCATGGTCGTCATAAATGTTTTTATATGTTTACATGACTTCATCTTGCTGATCATTTTAGATCCTAATCTACTGTATGTGATATGATCTCGGGAAATGACTCTGCTTGTATTCATTTCTGTCATTCCTGGCCTGTCTATATTAGTGGTATGATTGGCATGTAAATGTATAAACCTGGAAAACAAATGTTTTCATTAACCAAATATATTGGAGTATAATCACTTTATCACTTGAATCACTTTTTTTCTTTAGAGGCTAAGTTAGGATCCCTCTGAAAGTGACCCTTGAGATCATTGATAGTGTGGTGACCACCTATTAATACACTGGGACATAATTCATACATGGAACTACAGTTGGGGCTATTGTTCCCACACGGACATGTTATGTGTTTACTATATATGTTGTGTGCCCTCCTGACTTCACTCTCTTGTCGTCCCGGGCTGCGACCCAACAACATCTACATTTCTGCTGCTCATTAAAGCAAGCTTTGTACCTCCATTGCACCGCCTCCGACTCCCTATCTCTCGGCACTACATTGGTGACCCTGACAATGTCTCGTGAAGTTTCCGGGACGGACCCGAACATGGCGAAAAGCGCTGTTTTTCTCGTTATGCCAGAGATTGTTGGAGACGTCCGTGGCTGCCATGGGCACACGGACTGAGGCTCGGTGCGCCCCCCGCGGAATGGCTGAGGACGTCACTCGCCATTCCCACATCGTTTCGACACTGGAGGACAGCGGGCCTTCCATCTACACGGAGACGATGCACGACCTGCTGGGTAGGGGAGAGAACCAGACTCTTTCCACGTGGGGTTGTTTCTTCGGGGCGTGCGGCTGCAAGTCCAGGCTGTGCTAGCTATCGACGACTAGCAGCTAACCACGTTAGCTAACGGCTACAGCTAGCAGCTACCGATGGCTGCCAGCTAGCTGCTAACGGCTATCGATCCTTTTTGAGTTTTTTTTTCTGGTGCCGGAGAGGAGGTTCGACCAGCCGGTTGACCTCATGTGGACACTCTCACATTTTTCACCACCTCCACGGCGGTTCCAGACGCCACTCACGTTTTCATCGACGCCTGGGTGGTGCACTCCTGGACCCCGTCTCGCCTCGACGGTTTTGGACGTCGCCCATGCTGCCATCGGCCCGTGGGTGGCGCGCTCCGGAGCCTGTCTGGCCTCTCCTGCCTTCCGGGGATATCCAGACGCCACTCACGTTCATCGGCGCCTGGGTGGCGCACTCCTGGACCCCCTCTCGCCTCGACAGTTCCGGACGTCGCCCATGCTCCATCGGCCCATGGGTGGCGCGCTCCGGGACCCTGTCTGGCCTCTCCTGCTTCCCGGGGATGCCTCGACATCTGCTGAGGACTTCATGCCCGCCGCCGCGGCACGTCTGCCTGCGGCCGGGTTGCTCTCCTGCTTCCCGGGGATGCCTCGACGCCTGCCGAGGACTTCGTGCCCGCCGCCGTTGCACGTCTGCCTGCGGCCGGGTTGCGCTCCTTCCTCCCGGGGGGACTGCTCCTCTCTTCCGGGGATACCTCGACGCCTGCCGAGGGCTTCGTGCCCACCGCTGTTGTGCGTCTGCCTGCGGCCGGGTTGCGCTCTTTCCTGCTGGGTTCTCCGCGACACCTACTGCGGCCCCCGGTGTGGGTGCCCTCGCCCTTGTTAGGGCCCCTGCCCTCTCCTGCGGCCCCCTTTCGTGGCCCGTTCCATAGCCCGGTCCTCACCTGCGGCCCCACCCTCCTCGGCCCCTGTGGTGCTTCCTCCACGGACGCGAGGATTTTTTTTTGTTGTTGTTGTTGTTGCCATGTTTGAATTCTGGGGGGGCTTGTGTGGTGACCACCTATTAATACACTGGGACATAATTCATACATGGAACTACAGTTGGGGCTATTGTTCCCACACGGACATGTTATGTGTTTACTATATATGTTGTGTGCCCTCCTGACTTCACTCTCTTGTCGTCCCGGGCTGCGACCCAACAACATCTACATTTCTGCTGCTCATTAAAGCAAGCTTTGTACCTCCATTGCACCGCCTCCGACTCCCTATCTCTCGGCACTACAATAGTTTATTAAAGGAATGTTGCATTTACAATTTGCTTTTAGACATTCTGATCCCTCTGAAGCAAGTCCTAATAAATACATTTGTAAAAATGAAAACTGATTTGGAACATTCTCTCTGTCAGGCCAACCTTCAAATAGAGAGAGTTCACGGACTGTAGTATCTCAGTGTATTTTGTATTGGATGTTTATTCAATCGTTTGTCAGATTTGTACAAAGCACAAATCCTTGACATAAATGAAGTGTTGTGTCCACCCGGGTCCCTTTCCATTTGACACTTGAGACAAGGTGCAGCCTGTTGTATTGATCTGTTGGATTCACAGAGCAGCTTCACTACTGAACACTAGATGGAGGCAGGACTGTGGAGCTGCTGGGTGTTATCAGTGAAGAACCAGGGGGCGGGGCTTCACTGACAACCACTTACTGGTGGAGAGAATGTATGGATTCAGCCAAAGAGACAAAAACACATTCCTTCATAAAGACATGACATTTTGTACGGAAGAGGATTAGGGCCACATGATTTATTTTTTTGGGAGGATTTCTGACTTTATGGAAAAAGTCAGACATTTTTTTTTTTTTTTTAAATCCTCCCAAAAAATGTGTATGTGGCCCTAATCCTCTTCCATAATTTTCAGTGAGTTCATTATCATTATTAATACACTGCAACTGTATGTATGCACACAGCAGCAGTATTATGTAAGGATATTTAACAGTAAATACAAAATAAAATATTTTCACTATACCACTTCCTGTCACAAACTGAAAGTTGAAAGATGTCAGATGGGGTAAAACAAAAATGTAGGTTACAATAAAAATGGAATGTATAGTGTTGAACCACTGACATTATATTACCAGCGTACTACAAATACATGTGCATAATTCATTGTTTGACATTAGTATATCTGACGTTAATTATTACAAACACACGGTAAATCCCCCAACAGCCCTTTGAAAGGCTTTATAAAGCAGCAGAATCATTTCCAGTACACAGTGTAATTTGTTAGATTCAACAGTGTTCAAGTGCAGTACTCAAAGGGACTAAACAAATCAGGGAGAAATTATTTGGGAATCAAACAAAAATCTATCTCTATTTCTTTTTAATAACTTAACAACACAAGGGGAAGGCACACACAATAATAAACGGAGGATAAATAAACTATTTAGATCATTTATTTAGCTTTTATTTTTCTAGACTAATTAGGGTACTTATTATTGTTTTTGTATATAAAAATTGCATTGTGGGTAAAGCTTTTGGCCAAATGAAAGTGCTATGAAATGTATTGATTGAATATTTTCTGTTATACATATCATTACATTTATAAATTTATCACACTCACTAATGCATAACTAGTCTTGAGACTGGTTATGTGTTATCAACATGTCAATGTATTATAAGCATTTTTATGTGACTTTTAACTGCCAGTGACATTAATAATAAAAAAATAAAAGAATGAACAATGATAGAAAAAGCCCACTTATCTTCTAGGGTTGAACAATTAATCGACATTTTTATCAAAATCTCAATATGGCCTACTGCAATTTTCAAGTAATATACAATAAATATGGTCATGCTACAGATGTCCTGGCCCACACATCATATTCTAAACTTAAAAAAACATCTTTGTTTCGCATAGATCTGCACAAATATCACACAATAATCATTTTAAACATATTTTTCAATGCATTAGATATTTATTCAAACTTGTTCAGCCCTATTATCTTCCATAAATCATTGTCAAACTATGTACTGTATCAGCTTAAATGAACAAGCAAACATCCTTGAAGTGCTACAAGACAAATTAGCTTCAAACAAGAAACAAATTAACAAATAAGCTTCACCTCAATAAATGAGGGTTGAAAAAGCACTCAACATGTCCATACTGGGTTCACTGTGTTAGTCTACAAGCCCTGCAGATGTAGCCTCGTCAATGAGAACAGACAACTTGCTTGAATACGTCACAATACTGTGAACTATTTTTTTCTGCATCTCTTTTGCTATGTGTTCTACAATTGTTGTGGAACTGTACCTTGAGTGCAGACTAGTGCCCATGTTGGCACCATTTTTTTCCTGAAGCTCAATGAGACTATCATGGTCAGTAAAAGGTTGGTTAATCTTCGCAAGATATTATGCTGTTCTGAATACAGAATCTGTCTCTGCAAACACAGTCTCTGACACAGCTCTCACCAAATGTCCAACTAAATCCTGTCCACCCTTCTCCGTGAGCTCCTGGGCTATTTTGTGTGCTCTGGATGTCTCATGTCGTCTAATCTTGTTTCTCATAGAGGCCAGAGATGTGGATCTGCTTGCATCTGAGGACTGGATCTTAAAGTGCACCCACTCCTCAGACAGACACTCGTTGTTCTGTGAGGACACCGGTTGATTTTGTAGCGCTGCAAAGAGCACAACCTGGAAATAAACAAAACCATGACTAATTAGCATAATACACTTTTTTACCAATAACATCTGCAGAAAAGAGCCAAGATTTACTCAAAAGTATTTAATAAACTGCTTACAATATTTAGATCATGGCTAACAAATGCATGAAAATCAGATAAGAACAATGTTCCACTTTTCAATAGCTAATTATTTGACAACTACTGATAACTAACATATAGTAATGTAATGGTGCAAATGTTTTAAATGCACTTGTAACATGACCATGAATTAACTCTCATTTGCATAGTCATTGACTTTATGAATTTCTGTTGTTTAGATCAGCTTTCCTTTGCATGTGTGATGACATTTACCTAACTTTCTGTCCCTCCACTCTAACCAAGGATGCCTGTTCTTAAATTCCATAGCCTGACTTTCAGTCCACAAGGCTGGCCAGGAGCTCTCATCTGTGTCGGAAAGAAGGAGATAATATAAACATTGTGTTCTGTTTATGACTGCACCTGCACCTACACCGACACACACACACACACACACACACACACACACACACACACACACACACACACACACACACACACACACACACACACACACACACACACACACACACACACACACACACACACACACACACACACACACACACACACACACACACACACACACACACACACACACACACACACACACACACACACACACACACACACACACACACACACACACACACACACACCACACACACACACACACACACACACACACACACACACACACACACACACACACACACACACACACACAGTATCTCTCTACCTTTCTCTTCCATTGAGCCACCACACTAACGTTGATCAAGTTAGCTAGCAAGTTAGCAAGTTAGCTACAGTTACGTTAATGATAACCATGCAAATTTCACTTACCGGGTACATTTGCGGTAGCGCCGGGCTCGTTCTCTGTCACCTTTAGGACAGCCACCTGACCTGGCTCTTCTTCTGTAGTGGTAATAGGGGAAAACTTCGGAAAAAATTTAAATATTGTCGTCTGTTTTCGTTTCATGTTTGCTTCCTGTTTAGCGCTCCGCGAACTTGAATGGTGGACGGATCAAATTCTGATAACGTTAGAGAAACTTGGGGTTTGTCAGAGCCGAACAGTGTGTTGCTTAGCAACAGGCCACAGGCGACGGAAGCCCCAGACGTCCAAAAGTATTAACACAGAAGAGGCGAAAGCGTGAAAGCGTAGTCACAAAATGATGTTGTTACGTATCATCGCTCATTTTTAAGAGGGTATACGGAAATCACTGGCATTTTCTAGTGGGTATACGGCATATACCAGCGTATCACGTAGACTACACCACTGCCCTTCTCTCCTTTTGTCGGTTCGTCTTGTCTCAACACCAAGTCCATGTCTGTACTTCCTCGTGAACTATTGAGCAACCTAGTCGAACCTAAAGAACTTTTGAGTATCCTAGTTGATCCTAGAAACCTTTTACTTTGAAAAGTCTTTTGTATAATTAGTCGAACCTAGAGAACTTTTGAGTATCCTAGTTGATCCTAGAAACCTTTTACTTTGAGAAGTCTTATGTATAATAAAAGATGTTTTTGAAGTCAAGAACGAATCGTGCATCTGAGTGCTTGTGAGTCCTTCGTGTCAGAACGAACCGACCTTACAAGATGGACTCAGCCGATTCCACAGCGTTAAAGACGGCCTTGCAGGCGGAAGGAACACTCCTTCATCAACATGAGGGACAGCTGACTATATAGCTATACATCAAGGGGTCCAGGACTTAAATGCCCGTCAGCACAACTTCCAGTCTACAGTGTCAACGGAGATAAATCACCTGGCTGAGAAGATGCGCGACATACTTACACACCTCGAGGCTTACCCTGCTGTTCCTGCTGCAGAGTTTTCCGGTCCAGCGGAGGTCGGGTTTGCTGATATCCCCGTTCAAGTACCCATGCCATCGTCGACACTCCGCCTCGCTTCGCCAGAGAAGTTCTCCGGGATTCTGGAAACTGTCGTCCATTCCTGGTACAGTGCGATCAAGCTAAGGTTGCTTTCATAGTGTCTCACTTGACGGGTAGAGCGGGAGCCTGGGTAACAGCAGAATGGGCCCCAGACTCGCCTGTTTGCCAGTCTTTAAGGCTATTCATGGCTACTATGAGCAAGATTTTTTTGACCAGACATCACCCGGGAGAGAGTCAGCGAGAGCCCTGGTGAACATCAAACAACGGCAGAGGAGAGTTGCGGATTAAAGGGATAGTGGAAATGGAACCTCAAATAGTTTCGTTTTAACTTATATACAAGCATAATTACGTACCAAAACAATCACACCTGATTAAAAATATATAATAATTGCCTTACGCATGTTAGAAGCATTTTATTGCAGCTTCCCCGAAGTTTTTTTAGAAACTAAATGTTCGACTCAGCCAAACCGGAAGTGACGAAAACTTAGGAAGACGATACGATAACAAACCATGGCGTCTATGCAGAATGAACGTGGAAGGGCAAATATACCAGACAAAGAAGAAGGATTGTACGAGTCAGAAACATCCTCTCGGCTTTCCTACGAAAATGTCGTTTTAGGAACTGAATCTGAATCCGGTTCAGTAAGCGACGATGGTGACAATATTGAGCCAGACGATGGACCATTACGTCCTTATTTGTTTGAGCCCGAGCCCGAGGTGATGGTTCACGGCATGGGAAATGGCGAGGATGACCAGGACCAGGCGCCAGATGATGCACCCCTACGCACAAATAATCTTGACTGGTAGGTCCCTAAGCATAGCTCACGCATCTTAAGATCACCTGTAGCCTTTACAAATATTAATCATTGTTAACCAGTTAAGCCCGAAGGTCCCCCCAGTGGACCCCTCCCACAGTTTTTTTTCTCTCACATGTCTCAGGGCTTCTTAACATTTATGAAACTATTAATGTTTCATACCCTTTTAAAGGTAAGAAACTCCGCTAACTGACAATAAGAACAATTGTTAGCTAGGAAAAACACAAGAGTAATACCAAGCCTTTGAATTAGCATTGAGCGAAACAATGCTAACTAATGCTAACGCTTTTTTACACACAACACACGGTAGAAATGCCCTTATTACTATCTTAACTGCACAAACAAGATATACGATTTAAAGCTGAGACTCCACAGATTCCACACATGTAATGTCATCACTGTAAGACCTCGAATTCCTATAGCTATCAGCCAGAAAAGAGAAAGTAAACAACATCCGGTTCCAAAAATATTACAATAATTACGTCTTACCTTTTTTGATTTGTGATCAAAAGTTGTGTTCAACGGAATAAAAACAAATTTCACCCACTGAGGACCAGAGTTGGGTGTAACGCGTTACAAAGTAACGCGTTACACAGTAACGCGTTACAGTAACGTAACTACTTTTTTCGGGTAAAACGTAGTGTAACGCGTTACTACGAAACATTTGGTAACGTAACGTAGTTTCTTCTTCAATTCTCCGCAACGTTACTTTTACGAGTGACAGTGACACTGCCTACTCAGCTGCGTGCTTACGCATTAGGCACGAGCTCTCATTCCACACTGTACGTGCTACGTGACGTGCTGGTGGTGGCATGAAGACTGAAGAGCAGTGATGGCAACGGCAAGTGAGAAGCAGGCGCAGCCAACGCTAACATTCGAGGGATGGAGGTATTCCCATTACTTCGAACTTGTTGACAATAAGGGGAAAAATGTGAGTGTAAGGTGCACGTTGTGCCCTGGCCAGAAACTTTTGTCCACTGCCGTTAATTCAACTGCCAACCTCATCAAGCATTTGAGAGGAAAACATGCTAGCATGAAGCTATTAGCTCAAGATCCCCGGAGAAATGAAGATATTTCGAGTCCAAGCCCAAAGCAGCTAAAACTTCAGTTTCTCCTATCTAAACAAGAGTTGGACAAACTTGTAGCTTCGTTCATCGTCGAAGAAATGTTGCCCATCAATACTGTTGAATCTCCCACTTTCAGAAAGATACTTAGCAAGATACCGATAACAGGAGACAGGCGCCCATGGTCAGATCGTAAAACGTTCACTGGCTATCTGGATGAATGCTATCTGAAAATGGAGAGTGAATTAAAGAAAACGTTCGAGAGTTTGCCGTATCTGTCAACCACTGCGGATATATGGAGTAGTCATAACAGAAGCTTTTTGGGAATCACTGTGCACTGGATCAATCCATGCAACTTTAAACGTGAGAAAGCTGCCATCGCATGCAAAAGAATAAAGGGCAGGCATACATATGATGTTATAGGCTTTGAAATGGAACAGATTCACTCAGCATTTGGCCTTTCACATAGGATCACCGCCACCGTTACAGACAACGGGTCTAATTTTGTTAAAGCTTTCAAGATGTATGCACCGCCTGAGCCTAACGAGGAGGAGGATAATGACGAGCAAGGTGTCGTTTTCACAGATGTGGAAGAGTTGCTTGGGGCCACAGAAGGACAGTTTTCTCTTCCCCCGCATTTCAGGTGTGCTTCGCATACACTCAATTTGATCTCGTGCAATGACATCGACAAATGGCTGTCCTCCAACAGTGACTCAAAATGTGTGTACAGGAGTGCAACGGCAAAGTGCGCTGCTCTTTGGACAAAGGCGAGCCGCTCTACCTTGGCCTCTGAGATTGTCGATGAAATCTGTGGAAAAAAAATGATTGTGCCTACATCAACAAGGTGGAATTCCTTCCACGATGCCCTGTCCCGCATCAGTGACATCCCGGCCCAAGATTTGAATACGCTTTGTACTAGACTGGACATCAGAGCCCCGACAGAGCGCGAACATCTATTCCTAAAGGAATACTGCAGTGTTTTGAAACCCCTGACGGTAGCACTGGATATATTGCAAGGGGAAGACAACTGCTACTATGGGACTCTTCTACCAACCCTGGAGACCCTGATGTCCAGGACACTGGCACTCCAAAATGGACTGTCGAGGATGACAGCAAACCTACCGGGTGTAATTGTACAGGTAAGCCGATTCTTAAAGTTAGTAGCCTAGGCATATACATCATATATAGCCTACGATGTCTATGATATAAATGTATATGCCTATCCATTAACGGACATTTCTTAATAAATATTCTTAAGATAAATGCATTATGCCTCCCCTGATGGAGCTCTAGTGAGTCGTGTGTCTGAAAACTAGGCTTATTTGTTCTATATAATGTTGTCCTAGGCTATCAGGACGCGATTCGCACCAGTGTTGGAGAGCAGTGAAGCTTTATTGGCTGCCTTGACGTTGCCGAAATTTAAAGTTCGATGGATTGTGGGAGCGGAGCGGAGAGAAGCGGCGCGTGCGCTGCTCATCGCGGAGTGTCGCACTCTACCCCGTGATGAAGAGCCGGCTAACAATAAAAACCGAGAAGCCGCCGCACACAGCAGCGCCAATGAGAATGACTTTTTTTCTTTTGATGAGGAAGAGGAAGACGCAATGTCCATTAGCGCAGACTCGGAGGTATTTGAGTACATGAGATCAGGCTCAGAGTTAGAAGTCCTCAACCGTTTCCCCCGAGTGAAAGCTGTGTGTATGAAATACAACACTGCCACACCATCCAGTGCACCGGTGGAGAGGCTGTTCAGCCTGGGAGGTATTGTGCTTTCCCCCAGAAGAAACAGACTCTCAGATAAACGTTTTGAAAGACTGCTCCTGATGAGGTATAATCGCACATTTTGTACTGATGTGGAATAGGTTGCCTGCCACCCATGCTATAGACATAGCTCAAGCCTATGCCTAATATCCTCTTTTTTTTATCTGCCATCATACTGTGAAGAAGGGTGAGCATATGCAGTGAACATAGCCTTTTAATTCTGAGGCCAGTCCTGCTTTAAGTTGTTCTTGATTTTATTTTGGCTAAAATGTCTTTGCTTCCAAGCTGTATTATGCCATTTTATTTTATTTACACAAGCCATCGATATCAAGACATTTTGAAGTTATTCTTTTTCTGTTGGATTTACATGAGGCATGTTTTATTTTGAGACACATGAGCCATTTTGAGGTTATCATGTTGTTCCTAAGGAGCCTATTGATATGATTTGCACTAGCTTTGCACCTATTTTGGGGCTAGCCTGTTTAATGATTATGATTTTATATTGATATTTGATATTGATAGCCCAATGTTTTGTTAAGTGCTCTGTGGCATTTTTTTATAATAAAGAGCACAAAAGAAATATCTGTTATGTCCTCCATATATGTAGAACTTTATGTAAGCCTACACATTTAGGAACAGAGATGGAGTTCTGCCCAAAGTCGAGCAACATAAAAGTAACGTAAAAGTAACGAGTAACGTAAAAAGTTACTTTCCTTGCAGGGTAACTAAGTAAAGTAAGGGATTACTTTTTTAAAGAAGTAACGAGTAACGAGCAAACACTACTTTTTAAAAGTAACTTCCCCAACACTGCTGACGACGAATGGCTGGGTTTCTTGGAAACGCATGCGTCGATACGCCATTCTCTGCATTTGCTGTCGCACTACAGCCATACAAAACACATCTATTCACCATAATAAAGGTCGGCTATTCACATGCAAATGCTATTGAATGTCCGCCATTGTTTGTGCCCGTCTTCCTATGCTCTCATCATCACCCGAAGATTCCCGACGATTCCCGAAGTATTTCGTTTCATTGAGAGGGCGCAGTAAAATTGAAAATAAAATGAAACTAGGCGCATGAAATTAAAAAAAATTGTTTATTATGCTTATTTTTAATAAAAATACATAAGTTAAACCCAAAATTCGCGGATTTCCACTATCCCTTTAAGCTATCGAATTCCGGACCCTGGCAGCGGAGAGTGGGTGGAACTCAGCGGCTCTTTTTGATGCGTTTCTGCATGGGTTAGCGGATCCCATAAAGGATCAGTTAGCTCCATTAGAGCTGCCTGAATAATTGGACTCGCTTATCGCCATGGCTATCCGGGTGGACCAACGTCTAGCAGAGAGACGTCGGGAGAAAGGAGAGAATGCAGTATCCACTCCACTGTTCAGACGGGAGTTACCGAGGGAGCACTACACTTGGCGGAGAAATACCCGGACTTCGTCTCCAGAGCGACCAGCGTCCCCTATCGCCGCGGAGGAACAGATGCAGCTCGGAAGAGCCAAACTCAACCCGGAGGAGCGTCAGCGCCGTCTACGGGAGCGGCGGTGCTTCTACTGCGGCCAGTAGGGTCATGTTCTGGCAGCCTGTTCGGCAAAAGATCAGGCTCATCAGCAGGAAGGGGGACGCTGGTGAGCCGAGTGACTTCTTTCGACCCTCCCTCGAGAAAATTGATTCAGGTACAAATGAAACTTAATGATAAAACTGTGACTCAGGATGCATTAATTGATTCTGGGGCTGATGAGAGCTTGACTGGGAGCTGGCTAAAAGTTTGAACTTAAACATTGTCCTTTTAGATCAGCCATTAGAGGCTAGCGCTTTGGACAGCCGCCTTTTATGTAACTCTTTCCAGGACATGCCGGGGCCCTGCCTGCCTGCCTGCCTGTGTTGATAGGTAATAGATTAAGAGCGGTGAATCATCTTAGATATAGGAAGCGCTCAAACGTTTGTGTGAGTTTATCAAATGTAGCAGTGATTCCATGTCAGCCACAGCTTGTTACAAAAAACCTGACTGATAGTGTGTTTAACGAACTTAAACTAGCTTTATTAAATGTCAGGTCTTTGGCAGGAAAAACATTTTGAATCAATGATTTTATCACTGAGCACAATCTCGATTTTATGTTTTTAACAGAAACTTGGATTGAACAAAATAACAGTGCAGCTGTTCTTATCGAATCAACCCCTCCCAACTTTAGTTTTATGAGTCAGGAAAGAATGCATAAGAAAGGGGGTGGAGTTGCTATTCTGTTCAATGATTCCCTTCAATGCAGAAAGACATCTTATGGGAACTTTGCTTCTTTTGAATATGTGGCCCTTCAGCTGAAATGCTCCTCTCGAGCTCTGTTCCTAAATATCTATAGACCACCCAAATACTGTGCAAGCTTTTTTGATGATTTTACCGAACTGCTGTCTATATTGTGTATTGACGTGCCCACGCACAATAAGGGGCACACTCTGGACTTAATTATCTCAAAGGGTCTGAATATCTCTAAGGTTGTGGTGACTGATGTTGCACTCTCTGACCATTCCTGTGTTTTCTTTGAGAGCTCTATTTCTGTTCACAAAAATGTTCAAAAAGAGGTAACTACAAAGCAATATTTAATATTTGAAAATACTAGGGAAATGTTTACTCAGAATTTTTCTTCCACACTTGCCCCTGCTAACATCTCAGTAAATGAGCTAGTAGATCATTTTAATTCAAAAATTAAAAATGTTATACATTGCTCCAACTAAGGTAAAGGAAGTGTCTGGCAAGAAAATATCTCCATGGAGAAAGGCCATGACCGTGAAAACAGAAAAAAGAGAATGTCGAAAAGCTGAACGCAAACAAATCTCCAGGTTCACTTTGAAATCTATAAAGAGAGACTTGGCCTTTATAATTTGGAATTGAAAAACGCACGACAATCGTTCTTCTCTGACATCATTACCAAAAACAAAAACACCGCACGTGCCTTGTTTGCTACCGTCGACAGACTAACTAACCCCCCAGTGTCAGTAGTCTCTGAATTTCTATCCACCAGGGCGTGCAATGATTTTGCCTCCTTTTTCACTGACAAAATTCAGAAAATCAGACAAGCAGTCAGTGCCTCTGCATCAGGAACAGCAAATGTGTTGTCTCTGTGTCCACTTAACATCAATTCAAACACCATGACACAATTCCATCAGATTAATGATAAAAACTTAGAGGACATTATTCAACTTCTGAAATCCTCCTCCTGCTGCCTTGATATTATTCCAACAGGATTTTTCAAAGATGTTTTGCCTTGCATGGCCTCAGATCTACTTCATATAGTAAACAAATCTCTTCACTCAGGTATTTTTCCACAGGCCTTGAAAACTGCAGTCATTAAACCGCTCTTAAAAAAGAATAATCTAGATGCTTCAGTAATGAACAATTACAGGCCCATATCAAACCTCCCATTTCTAGGTAAAATCATTGAAAAAGTTGTTTTTCAACAGTTGAGTAATTTCTTGCATTTAAATAACTGTTTCGATGTGTTCCAGTCAGGCTTTCGTCCAAACTACAGCACTGAGACTGCTCTTGTAAAGGTCTTCAATGACATCCACTCAAACACAGACAGTGGCAGAACTTCAGTGTTAGTATTATTAGATCTCAGTGCTGCGTTTGACACTGTTTACCACAACATATTACTAGACCGACTGGAAAACTGGGTGGGACTTTCGGAAACAGTTCTAAATTGGTTTGAATCCTACTTAAAGGACAGCAACAACTTTGTTTCTATAGGTAAATACACATCTGAGTTGACAAATATGACATGTGGAGTACCTCAAGGCTCCATCTTGGGGCCTCTTCTCTTTAACGTCTACATGCTACCACTGGCTCAGATAATGAAGAACAACAAAATAAGTTACCATAGCTATGCAGATGACACACACATTTACGTAACAATTTCACCAGGAGACTATGCTCCAATTCAAACACTGAGTAAGTGCATTGAACAAATCAATGACTGGATGTGTCAGAACTTTCTCCAATTAAACAAAGATAAAACTGAGGTAATGGTTTTTGGAGCCAAGGCAGAACGTTTAAAAGTTAGCGCTGAGCTTCAGTCTGCAATGTTCAAAACAACAGATAAAGCCAGAAATCTAGGTGTAGTCATGGACTCTGACCTGAGTTTCAACAGTCACATTAAAACAGTTACTAAATCAGCCTACTATCACCTAAAGAATATATCTAGGATTAAAAGACTAATGTCACAGCAGGATTTGGAAAAACTTGTCCATGCTTTTATCTTCAGTAGACTGGACTACTGCAATGGTGTCTTCACAGGTCTCACTAAAAAATCTATTAGAAAGCTGCAGCTGATTCAGAACGCCGCTGCTCGAGTCCTCACTAACACTAAGAAAGTGGATCACATCACTCCTGTTCTGAAGTCTTTACACTGGCTTCCTGTGTGTCAAAGAATATATTTCAAAATACTGCTGCTGGTTTATAAAGCACTGAATGGTTTAGGCCCAAAATACATGTCTGACCTCCTGCCAAATTATTAACCATCCAGATCTCTCAGGTCTTCAGGGACTGGTCAGCTTTCTGTCCCCAGAGTCAGAACTAAACATGGTAAAGCAGCGTTCAGTTATTATGCTCCAAATATCTGGAACAAACTCCCAGAAACCTGCAGGTCCGCTGCAACTCTTATTACTTTTAAATCCAGGCTGAAGACTTTTCTTTTTGTCGCTGCTTTTAATTGAACAATTCATATCTTAGACTGCACTGTAACTTTTATCCATGTATTTTTTTCTTTTAATGTTTATTTTATTAGATTTTCTTTTTAATGACTGATTTTAAATGCCATTTTCTTAATGTTTTTCATTTTTTGTAAAGCACTTTGAATTGCCTTGTGTTGAAAAATGCTATATAAATAAACTTGCCTTGCCTTATGTACAGTCACTCATCGCACCGAGCCCATAGTAATTGTCATAGATCAGGAGCACCGTGAGCATATTAGTTTTCATTTATTTAACTCTGCTCAACATCCTCTCATTTTGGGTTACCCTTGGTGTAAAGGAATATTTTGGTCTTGTTAAAGTATATAGAGTTTAGTGAACTGTCCTCGGGAATCTGTTTAATATGGTTGAAGTGTATTCCTGCCTGGAATGTGATCCATAGCTTCTCAGGAAGACACAGGTCAAGAGGTCATCTGATGTCTTGTGGGGGAGAAGCTTGGCTCATGTGGGTTTACAATGCAACGAGTCTTTGTCTCGACATCTGGCATGCATTAAAGGAAAACCCGCGTGTTTTAGGGCCCTCCTCTTCTCTTTGTATAGAGGGGTGCTTGGCGCTTTTGGGCAGAGTTGGCTGGTATCTTGCAGGGAACTGTAATATGCTGTGAACTCTCCGGCCGCTCAGGCTCTCAATAAATATCAGTGTATTGACAGGCGAATCCAGTTTCACTCATTTCATGATTGGCTCAACATTGCTGCAAAGAAGTTTTATCTTCACACTTGGCTTGTTAAACATAACCCTCACGTTGACTGGCATACAGGAAAGGTTAAGGGGTGGGGGAGTGATTGCTCTCGTTCATGTTTAGCCTCTCCTACATATTTGAGTGGACCGCACAGATCTAGGAACTTTAAACAGGCGCCAGGTAGTGACAGTGTCACTTATTCGAAACATTCTGACTTTCCTGACTTGTCCAAAGTTCCTGAGTGTTATCTTGACATTAAGGAGGTGTTTAACAAAACACGAGCTACTTCCTTGCCTCCCCATAGACCGTATGATTGCCCCATAGACCTTCTCTCGGGCTCTATTATCCCCAAAGGCCGGTTGTACTCTCTCTCTGGTCCAGAAAGGGAGGCCATGAAAGAGTATGTCGGATCATCACTCAAAGCTGGCTTGATTCGGCCATCATCATCCCCAGCAGCAGCAGGTTTCTTTTTTGTGGGGAAAAAGGACAGTTCATTGAGGCCCTGTATTGATTACAGTCCACTAAATCAGATCACGATAAAGAACAGATATCCCCTTCCACACATCTCTACTGTATTTGAACTATTACAAGGAGCTAAGTTGTTCACCAAGTTAGACTTAAGGAATGCATATCACCTACTGCGCATCAGGGAGGGGGATGAGTGGAAAACAGGGTTCAATACACCTACAGGACATTACGAATATTTGGTTATGCCTTTTGGACTTTCTAATGCACCTGCTGTTTTCCAAACACTCATCAATGATGTATTCAAATATTTCCTGAATATATTCTGTTGTGTGTATCTCGATGATATTCTCATATTTTCTCCTGATGAGAAAACCCATGTTAACCATGTTCACCTTGTTCTTCAGAGACTCCTTGTTAGGTTTCTCGAGAAGTGACTGGAGATGAGAACCCGCTATGCAAGCACTACAACGGAGACTGTGGTGAAGTGTCAAAAAGGCTTTATTTTGTCCACGACACTGACCAGGAGTTGACGAAGTGGGCAGACTTAGAGAACCTGTCAACAATGGTGAGAATTGTGGTGTTACCCTGGGAGGGAGGCAGGCCGGTAACAAAGTCCAAGGCAATGTGTGACCAGGGACGACTAGGAATGGGTAGAGGCTGGAGCAATCCTGCAGGTGTCTGGTGGGAGGACTTACTCCTAGCACACGTGGAACAGGAAGACACAAACTCCTGAGTGTCCTTGTTGACAGTTGGCCACCAGAAGTGTCTCTTAAGAAAATAACGTGTGCGGTTTACTCTGGGATGGATGGAGAACCGGGAACTGTGGACCCACTGTAGGACCTTGGAGCGAGCAGCATCGGGAATGAACTGACGGTTCGGAGGGCCGTTACCCGGGTCTGGTTGCTCTCTCAAAGCCTCCTGGATGGTGTTATCAATCTCCCAAGAGAGGGCGCCTACAACACAACTCTTGGGCAGGATTGAAACAGCAGAGGACTCGGGAGAGACAGGCGAGTACAGTCTGGATAGAGCATCGGGCTTTACATTCCGGGAACCTGGACGGTATGTGAGGCTAAAGTTGAAACGGCTAAAAAAGAGAGCCCATCTAGCCTGTCGGGAGTTCAGCCGTCTCGCTGACTGGATGTAGGCAAGATTCTTGTGGTCTGTCCAGACCAGGAATGACTGCTTGCTGCCCTCGAGCCAGTGTCTCCACTCCTCTAACGCCAACTTTACTCCCAGAAGCTCCCTGTTTCCAACATCATAATTGCACTCAGCAGGAGAGAGGCGGCGTGAAAAGAAGGCACAAGGATGGAGGATGTTATTAGGACCAGCTGTTTGCGACAAGACAGCACCCACCCCAGTGTCTGACGCATCAACCTCCACAACAAACTGCTTCTCAGGGTCTGGCTGGATGAGGATGGGAGCAGAGGTGAACAGGGACTTGAGTTTGCGAAAAGCCTCATTAGCCTCAGGGGTCCAGAAGAACTTAATGTTGACAGAGGTGAGTCTTGAGAGGGGTGCAGCAACCTTACTGAAGTTCCTGATGAAGCGGCGGTAAAAGTTGGCGAAGCCCAAAAACCTCTGAAGCTCCCTCCTCGTAGTAGGGGTTGGCCACTCCACCACAGCCTTGATCTTTCCAGGATCTGCCTCCACTCTGCCTTGCCTGATGATATAGCCCAGGAAGCTGATCCAGTTCTGGTGGAACTCACACTTCTCAGCCTTGACATAGAGCTTGTTCTCCAGCAGTCTCTGAAGCACCAGGCGGACATGGTTCTCGTGTTCCTCCTGGTTCTTGGAGAAAATCAGGATGTCGTCTAAGTACACAAAGACAAAGCGGTTAAGGAAATCACGCAGGACATCGTTGACCAGAGCCTGAAATACTGCTGGAGCGTTAGTGAGACCAAAAGGCATGACAAGGTACTCAAAGTGACCTAAGGGAGTGTTGAAAGCCGTCTTCCATTCATCCCCTTGACGGATACGGATCAGGTGATAGGCGTTCCTGAGGTCTAGCTTGGTAAACAGGGTTGCCTCATGGAGAGGTTCAAAAGCAGAGGTGAGAAGGGGTAATGGGTACTTGTTCTTAACAGTGATGTTGTTTAACCCACGAAAGTCAATGCAAGGTCGCAGTGACTTATCCTTCTTACCAACGAAGAAGAACCCGGCACCCACGGGGGAGGAGGAAGGACGAATAATCCCAGCAGCCACTGAGTTAGTGATATATAGCTCCATAGCCTCCTTCTCCGGATGGGACAGGTTGTAGAAGCGGCTGGTGGGTAGAGGAGCCCCAGGAAACAGATCGATGGAGCAGTCGTAGGGCCGGTGAGGAGGAAGGGAGAGAGCCCTCTCCTTGCTGAAGACCAATCTCAGGTCGTGGTAGGTCGTAGGGACTCCAGTTAAGTCTACAGAAGCGGCAGAGCAAAAGGCAGAGTTTGGGGAGACAGAGACAGGAGGCACGGCAGAATACAGGCAGTTAGCGAGACAGTTCTGATCCCATTCAATGATCTCTCCCTTAGCCCAATCAATGTGTGGGTTGTGGGTGCGAAGCCACGGATAACCCAATACCAGAGGTGTGGAAGGTGCAGAGATTACCTTTAATTGGATGAGCTCTCTGTGGTTGCCGGAGGTGATCAATGTCAAAGGAGCTGACTGTGCTGTCACTGAAGAAATGATTTGCCCATTAAGTGCATAGGCTGTTAGAGGTTCATCTAAAGCAGGGGTACTCAAATACAAATCTTAAAGGTCCAAAATAAATGTTTCAATAAGACAAAGGTCCGTTTATTACGGTCATTCAAACTTTTAAACAATTGCAACAAGATTCTTAACACGAGGTTGCAAAAACAAAAATAATCTGTATGCAGCAGTTTTCATTGTTATTGTTTCTGTGCTTGACCCCTCAGAGTCGCAGTGTAAGAGCTGCACAGTTATGAATAAAGGCAGCTGCACCCTCTTTCATTCAGCATTCCCATTATTGCTTTATAAATGTCTTGCCCCCTTGTGTGTCCACTGAGGTTCGTCAGGCCCAACACATCTTCAACAAACTCCCCCTTTGCCTCATCATAAAAACTCACAAACACCAGCAACTGAGCATTGTCAGTGGTGTCAGTGGACTCACCCACAGCTAAGGAAATGCACTGTGCATTTTTTATTCCATCACAAAGCTGATGAATCAAATCACCAGCCAGTATTTATGTTCTTCTGGTTGCTGTGCAATCTGAGAGGGGATTTGCTTGATTTGACCTGTTATTTCCTCTTTTTGTTTGCCTTCAACATGGTCGCCATCACTTCAGTCATGCATTATGTTATACTGCAGTTATTATCCAGTGGAAAGTCCTTACCTACTGGCCTAGTTAAATCAAAGTGGTTACTTTTTTTTGGCTGGGCAGTGTAGTTTTAAACACCGTCTTATTTGACTTTCTCAGGACTTAAAACAGTTTTTTGGGGGCAGACCCCCTCAAAGAAAACAATATATTTACACACGTAAGGTCATCATCTTAATAGTTTTGTATGCTCATCCGTGAGCAGAGCATCAAGTTGACATGTCTATTACAGCTGAATGCGGCGATTACCATCTTGTTCAGCAAAACGCCTCACAAACGTATTAAGATCAACAGCTTTAGTGCGTTTTGATTCAATGCTGAGTACAGTCAAACTGACAGTCTCTTCTCTGTCATTGTAGACCGCAAATACCTCATTCCTTCAGTGCTTGGGTCCGAATGCTTCTCGTTTTGCGCCGTCCAGTTAAAAATGAAATCGCCGCCAAATCGTATGTCCACGCTCGCGCCAGGACCGGGGGAGGGGTTACATGACGTGCATCTTGTGCTGCATTCACTTGCACTCGGACATTAGAGACTTTCTCTCATAAATGTCCGATGAGCCACAACTTTTCTTTCAAAACAAAGCTGCCAACTGGGGTGGCAGCTGGGGTGGCAAGGCCTATTTTTAGGGTGTCAGTTGCCACCCCGGTAGGTGAAACTAGGCTACTAGCTACAGTACAGATGGAACTAGATGAGCTGTTAACTCTCGTTCTGAATTACATGCATTGGCCAGCACACATCCGGCGCTGACGCTCCTCCGGAGAGAGTCTAGCACGCCCCAGTTGCATAGCCTCCTCGTGAGAAGAAGTGCGCACGCTGGGCGGCGAGAAAACGGAGGGAGACTTAAACACTGAGGGGACAGGGTAGGCGGAAAAACTGGGCTTACTGTGTGCGACTGGTGGATTCCGCTGTGTCCGCTCAGCTCGGCGCTCCCGCAAACGACAGTCTAGGCGGGACACCAAGGAAATCATATCTGGGAGATCCGCTGGAACGTCTCTTGCTGCCAATTCATCCCGGAGCTGATCCTTTAATCCTCTCAAAAACACCGCCTTGAGAGCCGCCTCGTCCCAACGAGCCTCTGCAGCGAGTGTGTGAAACTCGATGGAATACTCAGCTACAGTGCGGTTTCCTTGTTGTAAACTGAGCAGCTGACTCTCGGCGGAGCCAGAATAATTGGGATGATCAAAAACAGCAGAAAAACGATCTGAGAAGCATTCAAAATGCAGAGAGTCATAATCCACTGAAGAGCTCAAAGCCTCTGCCCAGGTTAAAGCCTTGCCACGGAGCAAACCCAGAACGTAATTAATCCTGGTAACATCAGCGGCAAACGAAACAGGACGCTGGCGAAAAACCTTGTTGCACTGAAAAAGAAATCCTCTGCATCTTTCTACCTCTCCGTGGAATGGCTCAGGGTTGGTGATGGGGAAATCCTGGCGTGGAGTAGAAAAAATAGCTGGATTGGGAGTGGCATGAGAAGCTGCAGCCGAGGTAGTTAGAGCTGAGATCTGGCAAGCTAACTCAGAGACATGATGAGCCATGGATTGATTGCTCTCTACTAACGCCCGAATAAGCTGGTCGTGTTGACCCAGAAGGGAATCCTGACTAGACAGGGCATGATGGACTGTGGCGGGATCCGCTCCAGTGCCTGCGGGGTTCATTATTGGCCAGTTCTTCTGTTAGGTTTCCCGAGAAGTGACTGGAGATGAGAACCCGCTATGCAAGCACTACAACGGAGACTGTGGTGAAGTGTCAAAAAGGCTTTATTTTGTCCACGACACTGACCAGGAGTTGACGAAGCACACGTAGAGGGAAGACGTAGAGCTGGGCTGCTCTGGAGGGGAGGCTGGACGTGGCAGGCAGAGCGGCTGGAGTATGTGGATCTGGAACAGGAAAAACAAACAGGATTAGGAAATTATCTCCCTTCACTAGGAGCATCAAAAAAGTCACTAGGAAAAAACACTAGTAGGCCTGGACGATAGTTTACCACTGAAGAATAAACGAAGAACTGGCGAAGTCTGAAGATGGGAACCAGGGTTTTAAGCAGGTGCAGGTGAGTAGTGGCAATCAGTGAGATGAGCAGCAGCTGAGGCGGTGAGTTGGCGGGAATCGGAATGTAGGTAACCACGCCCAGCCAGGGAGACAGACACATAGACAAACAGACAAAACAAACACAGGGGAAAAAGAAGGAGGAAGTACTGCAGATCCTCACACTCCTTGAGAACAATTTGTTTGTGAAAGCCGAAAAATTTGAGTTTCATGTCAACTCAGTGTCATTTTTGGGCTTTGTGATTTCCCCAAACAAAATGGAAATGAACACAGCAAAGGTCAGCGACGTGGCTAATTGGCCAACGCCAAGCTCCAGCAATTCTTGGGGTTTGCTAACTTTTACAGACGTTTCATACGCAATTTCAGTGCCATTGCCTCTCCTCTCCATGCCCTTACCTCTCCCCATGTTCAGTTTGTGTGGACTTCACAGGCAGAGGACTCTTTCCAGAAACTGAAGAAAAGGTTCACAACAGCTCCCATCCTGACTGTACCTGATACCAGCCGACAGTTTGTGATAGCGGTAGACGCCTCCAACGATGGCGTTGGGGCTATATTGTCCCAGAGGTCAGCGGCGGACAACAAGCTTCATCCTTGTGCCTATCTCTCCCGAAAACTGTCATCTGCTGAGAGGAATTATGACGTGGGAAATCGGGAACTGTTGGCTGTGAAGATTGCTTTGGAGGAGTGGCGGCACTGGTTGGAGGGAGCGGAGCAGGATTTCCTGGTCTGGACGGATCACAAAAACCTGCAATACATCAGGAAGGTCAAACGTTTGAACTCTAGGCAGGCCAGGTGGGCTTTATTCTTTAATCGATTTAGTTTCACTCTGTCATATCGACCTGGTTCACAGAACGGAAAGCCTGATGCACTCTCCAGAATGTATGATCCTGAGCCAGTCCCCAAGAGTCCAGAACCCATTCTGCGGCCAGAACGAGTGATATGGAGTGTGACCTGGCCCATTGAAGTCAAGGTCAAACAGGCAAACAGCGGGAATCCTGTCCCTAGAGGGTGTCCTCAGAATCGCTTGTTTGTGCCGGAGCAACTTCGATCTCAAGTTGCTCATTGGGCCCATACGTCTGTACTTACCTGTCATCCTGGAACCAAGAGGACCCTCTTCATGGTGAGACGCAGATTATGGTGGCCTGCTATGTGGAAGGATGTTGCAGAATATGTGGCAGCGTGCCCTGTGTGTGCCAGGAACAAAACTTCTCGCCAAGCTGCGGCAGGTCTTCTCCAACCTCTGCCCATTCCCAATCTCACATTGCGTTGGATTTTGTGACAGGATTGCCAACATCGGCAGGTAATACCACAATACTCACTGTGATTGATCGATTTTCTAAAATGGTACACTTTATCGCCATGTCCAAGTTACCTACTGCCAAAGAAACAGCAGAGGCCATGTTGTCCCATGTGTTCAGGATCCATGGTTTTCCCAGTGATGTCGTTTCAGACCGAGGCCCACAATTCGTGTCACGTTTTTGGAAGGAGTTTTGTCACCTAATCCAAGCCACTGTAAGCCTGACCTCCGGATACCACCCACAGTCGAATGGACAAGCGGAGAGGATGAATCAGGATTTGGAGACCTGTCTGAGATGCCTGGTGTCCGAGAAACCTACCACCTGAAGTAAAAGTCTGATTTGGGTTGAGTATACGCACAACACGTTACCCACATCAGCCACCGGTATCTCTCCGTTTCAATGTGTCCATGGATACCAACCTCCATTGTTTCCGGAGCTCGAGAAGGAGGTCACCGTACCATCAGCCCATGCTCTGGTTCGCCGCTGCCGTCGGGTCTGGGTGAGAGTTCGCCATATGTTGCAGAGGAGTGCTATTCGCATGAAGGTATTGGCCGACCGGAAACGACGTCCGTCCCCTAAGTACCAGGCCGGACAACGAGTGTGCTTATCTACCAAGGATCTTCCTCTCCATGTCGCCTCCAGGAAGCTGGCTCCCCGGTTCGTTGGTCCTTTTCCCATATCCAAAGTGGTTAACCCTGTTGCTGTCCGTTTATGTCTCCCAAAGTCCATCAAGGTCCACCCCACGTTTCATGTCAGCAAGCTGAAACCAGTTAAAGAGAGCAGACTGATCCCCGCCTCCACGCCCCCTCCACCTCCCCGGATCGTCGACGGAGGTCAAGTGTATACAGTGGATAGAATACTGTCTGAAAGGAAGAGGGGCAGAGGTAGACAGTTCCTGGTCTAGTTACTGGGTAGGGTATGGATTAGAGGAGAGGTGTTGGATCCCAGGCAGCTTCATTGTGGACAAGACTCTAATATCGGACTTTGACAGACAACAGTCTCAGGCCTCAGGGACGTCTGTAGCTGTCCATAAGAGGGGGGCCGTACTGTAAGGTTTCAGCATTAGAGTTCTTTTAGTTTATTGTTTTGTGTTTATTCTTGTGACCTTGCATTTTATTTTGGTATTGACTCTACCCTCTCTTTTCAGGTGTATACACTTCCTGTCTTTGTTGTGGTCTCCTGCTCATGATTGTTTTCACCTGTGCCCCATTACCCGTTGTGTGTATATATAGCCCTTCTCTCCTTTTGTCGGTTCGTCTTGTCTCAACACCAAGTCCATGTCTGTACTCCCTCGTGAACTATTGAGCAACCTAGTCGAACCTAGAGAACTTTTGAGTATCCTAGTTGATCCTAGAAACCTTTTACTTTGAAAAGTCTTTTGTATAATTAGTCGAACCTAGAGAACTTTTGAGTATCCTAGTTGATCCTAGAAACCTTTTACTTTGAGAAGTCTTATGTATAATAAAAGATATTTTTGAAGTCAAGAACGAATCGTGCATCTGAGTTCTTGTGAGTTCTTCGTGTCAGTAAACCCCTCTACAGTAGCTGTTGATATGGCTCATTAATGACAGCTCCATGTGAACATACAGTACAGTGCTGAACATACTGAACATGGAGTAACTTCCAAGTACTGTATTTGTGTTTACGGTAATAGTGTTTAAACTGTAAAATGAAACACAGTAATATGTAATTACTTTATTTTTTGTTACAGCAGTAGTGTTATAGCTGTAAAATAAAACACAGTAATTACCAAGCATTGTATTTTTGTTTAAGGTAATAGTATTTTAACTATAAAATAAAACACTGCCATTTAAAAAATACCTTATTTTTGTTTACGGTAATAGTGTTTCAACTGTAAAATAGAAACTTTAATGCTATAATTTTAAGTTACAGTATTGTAACTGTAAAACAATTTATTTATTATAGTATACTTCATGTCATGCTGGTAATTTACAGATTACCAAAAATTCTTGACACAATTTTAAAGCTCACCAATAACTGCAGGGAGACAGCAAACAATACATTTTAACAATTTATTCTTAATTGTTAAACGGTATCAAGAACATGTATTTTCTTGTGCTAAATGGGTGAGCATACCATTGCTACCACAAATGTAGTCTTCCATTGCATATCCCATGTACAATTATCTTCCATGTCTTATAAACTGTGCTTAACTGACCAACAGCTGCAATTCCTAAATATTTTCATCCATATTAATATCCAAAAACATGGAGATTGCATTTTTAAAAACAGTGGCGATAACAAATCAACACAAAAAATATGAAGCCATTTCTTAAGCCATTTTAGAGACGTGCTGTATTTGAAAAGGTGTCACAACCTCGACACAAACTGGAGAACCCAAATGCACGACCTAGAGACACAGTCTTGAATGTAACAAAAATTGTCTTTTTAATGTCAATGAACAGAAAATCCCTCTTAATAGAGTAAGTAATGGAATAACTCTTTGCTGAGGCCTGGCACGACCACACGTGGGAACAAACAAGACAAACTGACACAGGACAGGAGGGAGACAGGACTATTTAAACATGAGGTGAGTGGGAACCATGGTGGGAACAGGTGGAAACAATCAGCGGCGGGGCAGACGCTGAAGAGTGCAGGAAAACACACAAAGGGAGGAAGTAACGGCCTGAAATGAGAGACAAAGGGTAAGTACAAAATAAAACAGGAAATGGAAAACGAGACACGACTTGAAATACGGGGACTTAACTAGAGATGAATGACATAAATAGAGAGACATGACGTGACTAAACATGAAATGACAGACATAATACATAAACAAATTTGACGAGACACAACAAAAGGCACTGTTTGGCAAATACATTATCACTATTCTTAGATAATACACAATATTTTAAAACACTTTGAATACAGTAGGGCAGGGGTTTTCAAAGTGTGGGAAGGTGAGCCTCCCCTCAGTGTGATGTTACAACCCAGTCTCACGGCATTTCGTGTTCACCAACACGATTTTTAATCTATTGATTCGTGTTCACCAACACGATTTGCCCCTTTTTTTCGTGTCGCACAGCACGATTTTAAAAGCAATGTATTTCTATTGGTAATGTGTCTTTTTCTCCGGTCGGGTCGAGGAAGACCGGAAGCTGTGTGGTTCATAAAAACATGTTCTTACTCAATATCAAGCCACAATTATTGCTTTTATTTTAAATCGTATAATTTCTGACTTTTGTTGCCGTCTCTGAGGAAAATAAATGGGGCGCAGAGCCTCAGAATACTGAAATCTGTATTTTTTCCTTCTAATTTGTTATTCTTTTCAAAATAACACACTGTTATTTACTCACCAATAACACACAATTATCATTGCTTTTATTTATTGGTTTAATTCCATAATCTCTGGCTTTTTTGGCGTCCGTCAGGAACTGAATTTCAAAATAAAAATAACCGGAAACAGACGTAGGCCTAGGGACATTTCGAGCATCATTGCGATTGTCAACATTTCTGAGTTTAGGATGGCCGAAGACACTACACTACCCATAATCCCCAGCTATCGTTTAGGACTACAGTCCCCGTAAGGTTACACAGAGCGTCAAACAGCTGTGTGAAATGGAACGAAACCACGCCAGACTATCCAAAACTGGAATTGAACGCCCCCCCAGAACTACACATGCTGGCTATTGTGTTTCGCAAAATGTTCTATGGGACGTCTCTACTGAACGTTTTCGTTTTTCCCACAATTAGAAGTTGCCAGTATTAAACACATTGGTGTTATCAAATGTAAAACATATAATTAATAAATGGGTGAAAATTGCTTGTGTCCATAATGCGCAGCATTAATATATACCCACATGACAGCTCATTGTTACTTTGTAATTCTACTCCACTACAATTCAGAGGTTAACCTGGTATTTTTACTCCACTGCATTTATTTGAGTTACTTTGCAGATTCTGATTAATTATGTGAAATATAAACAACCCTTAAATCAGACTTTAGTTACACCTGAGTAAAATACTGCAAGGAGACGTATTGTGTGAAGCATGGGCTAGGAAGCATCCTGAATGTGGGGGGGGCATTTTTAACGGTGGGGGTCCCCCCCCACGAAAAAAAATTTGTTTCCTGTATTCTGGTGCATTTTAACAGGTGGTTTGATACTTCTATGTGGTTATACTAGCATGAGGGAAATGATGGGTACATTTTGTAATTTCATCCAGTAGTAAAGAAAGGAAACATATTTGATTATTAATTCAGAGCCGTCTTTGAATGAATAAAAAGCAGTTTAAATGCCCATTTTTTGCACATTTATATACAACAATAAATATTTGTGAGTGCATTGAGAGATATTGTTGTGGAGAGTCATTTATATATAAATGGCAAAATACATTTGTGACTCCTTCTGTGAGCATTTATTCATATTGAGACTGATCTGACTCCATACAGATGTTAAGTTCACCTAGGAATGGTATCATTGACTTAAATGTTGCTCTTCTGTCTATATTGGTCACATGATGCCCCTTGACTGAAATGTTTCCTGTTCAATATCCCCACTGATTTCCTTAAAATTCTGGGATGAGAGTCCACATCACAATTTACTCTAAACTGTCATTTCCCTTTCATCACCTCAGCAATTGACCTCTCTCCACTGTCCCTGTGTTCTGCCTCTGACTCACTCTCAAGCGCCTAGATGTCAAGAGAGGTGGTGAAGTGATCATTATTTATTGAGCAGTATACTCTTTCACATTGAATCATAACAAGTCATACTGAATGTAAATACAACTAACTCTAAAGTAAGTCCCAGTCTGTGACATTGGACATTTTGAAGACTCAAAGTCCCAAGCAGTAGGTAGAATATTAGCTAGTCTATGTAATGTGCACAGAAAATAAATAGTTAACTGAATACTGGGATGGAAATTGCCTATAAGCACTCAGTAAAACATAAACACACACAAAAAGCTTCTGAATGATAAGTATAATGAAAACATAATGCACATTACCATTTTGAGAGAGAGTACCTAAATTAAAGAACTCAGAAAATAATCTCTTATCGAACTGAGGCTCCAGTAAAACACACTGACTGCGTCTACATGGACATCAGTAAGCCATGTATGAGTATTATCCCGGTTATGATCATATTGGGGATATGGTGTTTACATGAGCACAGAGAGATCGGGTTATTCATGTTCCCTGTTTACATGATAAATACTAGTGACCTGGCATTTCGATGCCTTTTCTCATCTAAACTACAATTCAAAAGTATTTGAATCTCTCTATCATGACATAAAGACGAAACTCCTCTCCAGAAGTGAGACGCCGCGGCCGCCATCACTGTTAACTGATTAACTGCTACCAGCTGAAGACTTACTTTCCTCTTCTTTGAAATGTTCTTATGTCCATGTTGTCTGGGGGAGAAAACATATCAAACCAAGAGATCGTCAGCTTTGATTTTCGCTGTATTAACCATTTCCTGAACATTTGGTTTGTGCCTTACCTCCGCTACCGGCATCGCTCCATACAACAGATCTGAGCTGTCCAACTATGGCAACTAGGGCTGCACGATATTGAAAAAAACTGACATTGCGTTTTTTTGTTTCCCTGCGATATATATTGCGTTTTTTTTAACCTGTTAAGCCCCAAGGTCCCGGCGGGTACTTTACTTTTTTTTCACGACACTGTGTCTCAGGGGATCTTAATATTTAAGAACCTATTAATGTGTTATACCAGATTAACGGAAATCATCTCAGCTAACTGACGATACAAACCATTTTTACCAAAACAAAACACAAGTCTCATAAGAAGCATCTAAATTACCCCTGAGCGAAAAATGCTAATGGGCTTTGGCACAGAACTCAAGATAAAAGTACCCTTATTACTTATCGTAGCTGCACATACAAGATATCCGATTAAAGCTGAGGTTCCACAGATTATTTAGGTATATAGTATCATCACTGAGTCATCCGAACTCGCGACAGGGGAAACAAACACAGACATCACAACACGTACCTTTACGGAGCTTCTAGGGGAGATCGTCTCACCGTAGCTGTCAATCTGATCAAAACACGTGTTCAATGGCATTAAAACGAGAAAAAACGTGGCTGAATCGGTTAATCCATAGGTTTTTAATGTCTCTGTATAAAACAATTATTTCATTTATAATCCATAATTCCATTTTTATGTAAATCGCAGAGCAAAAGTTAGCTGCTAATGGTAGCCACCAGAGTGGCTGCTGCTTCCGGTCTTGGCTATGCAGCAGTCTAATACACACATTACCAAATAAGGAGTGAGAGTGACGCGTAGCCAAAACCGGAAGCTGCATACACTCTGGTGGCTACCATTAGCAGCTAACTTTTGTGCTCCGATTTTTACATAAAAATGGATTATGGATTATAAACAATTGCTTCAAAGCCACAGATACATTATTAACCTATGGATCAACCGATTCAGCCGCGTTTTTTCTCGTTTTAATGCCATTGAACACGTCTTTTGATCAGATTGACAGCTACGGTGAGACAATCTCCCGTAAAAGCTCCGTAAAAGGTAGCCTACGTGCTGTGATGTCTGTGTTTGCTTCCCCTGTCGCGAGATCGGATCGCTTAGATACTATACTTAAATAATCTGTGGAGTCTCAGCTTTAATCAGATATATTGTATGTGCAGTTTCGATAAGTAATAAGGGTATCTTTATTTTGAATTCTGTGCTAAAGTGTGTTAGCATTTTAAAAAAAATGAATAAAACCGCACGTCCCTGCGGTGTGAATATCGCGCATGCGCATATCGCGGTTATCACCATGACACGGTATGTCGTTCAGCCCTAATGGCAACACTCCTTGAACATGCGTGCGCTATGTGAGAATCTGCCTTGGTACAAAGTAGCAGTGAAAACATGGTACGGAGTTGATTTGGGCATTCTCTCAATAAGCAAGTGGAATGGATTTGATAATGAAGCACTGACACAGCGCTCTACAAAGTGCGGCGAGTGGATCGACCGATTCACGGACTTTCCGCATGGTAAAAGTGGGGGGGTCTAAACTAATCATTTGAAAAAGTGGGGGGCACTTGTCCCACCCTCATATAATGGCTGCGACGCCCATGGTGTGAAGAGAAATTGAAGATGTTGTTTAATTGTTGATATATTTATGATCCACGTCAAGTATTCAGTTTCGGCGGCATTTCTTCAGTTTTTCCAAAGGTCTTCTCATCAGGGCTCTATAAATAAAGAACTACGGCAGATCTGTAATATGTAATGCAGCCGAACCGTGTATTACAATGCCGTTATGTGATGACTTTCAAAGAGAAAAGCAAGAGCACTCGGAATTAAGTATTATTTTATTCTTTTAAAATGTTTTCCGGATTTCATATCATATAAACACCGAATCCCAGCATGTATTGCAGCTAAAACATCCAATCAGCGAGCTTAAAACCATAGCTGAGGATCTTGGGTAATCGCTCGAAATCCCTACGTCTGTTTCCGGTTATTTTTATTTTGAAATTCAGTTCCTGACGGACGCCAAAAAAGCCAGAGATTATGGAATTAAACCAATAAATAAAAGCAAGGATAATTGTGTGTTATTGGTGAGTAAATAACAGTGTGTTATTTTGAAAAGAATAACAAATTAGAAGGAAAAAAAGATTTAAAAAATACAGATTTCAGTATCCTGAGGCTCTGAGCCCCATTTATTTTCCTCACAGACGGGAACAAAAGTCTGAAATTATACGATTTAAAATAAAAGCAATAACTGTGGCTTGATATTGAGTAAGAACATGTTTTTATGAACCACACAGCTTCTGGTCTTCCTCGACCCAACCGGAGAAAAAGACGTGCTGCAGGCACGAAACACATTACCAGTAGAAATACTGGTAATGTGGGTTTGCTGTCCTGGCTCCAAGATGGTGGAATGAGCTCCCCATTGACATCAGGACGGCAGATAGCTTGCACATCTTCCGGCGCAAACTGAAAACTCATCTCTTTCGACTCCACTTCGAGCGTTAGAACTATTAACGAAGCACTTTTATACTAATAAAGGACTGGCTTACCTAAAGCCAGTTGAGTAGCACTTGAAATGTTTGGCTCTATGAAACCTGATGTACTTATATGATTCTGTTTTCTTCAAGGTTGTGTCTTCCTGGTCGAATGTACTTATTGTAAGTCGCTTTGGATAAAAGCGTCAGCTAAATGCAATGTAATGTAAAAATACATTGCTTTTAAAATCGTGCTGTGCAACACCAAAAAAAGGGGCAAATCGTGTTTGTGAACACGAATCAATAGATTAAAAATCGTGTTGGTGAACACGAAATGCCATGAGACTGGGTTGGGTGTTAATGTGCTGTGTATGTGTGTGTGTTAACCAATAGTAGTGAAGCCCTACGGGCACGGTTCAGTGACGTCATAGGGAGACGACATGTTATGGTAACGGGGTTGCGTTCCGATAATCCAAAAATTAGCTCCTAAATTCTAACCCTACTGTATCTCCTATTCCTTGACCTCTGAGTGAAATGACACAGGGTTAAGGGATAGTGGATAGGAGAATTCAAAAGGATTTAGGAGAAGAGACTGTGGTACTAGAGAATCCGAATGCACTTTCACTATCCGACGTGTTTATGATGCGCCAGCGGACGTCATGAATGTGCGTCTGCTGCTGTAGGGAAACTATGGAAACTAGTTTTCTATACAGCGGACTACAACATGGATGTTCAATAAGAACGAGGGACTACTGTAAACTCATCTAGAGACTCTGCACCGTGCTCTGATGCTTTTGTTTTATGCTTTATGAATGTGGACAACAGAGAAACATATTCTTCGTGACCAAAGTTGGAATTGAAATAAAAAAGGAAAGTTAAATTTATGCTCGTCACCCTCTCCCTCCGGTCCACATATGATTGTATGAACTATTAAAAGATCTTTAAATAAATACAAATGTATTTATTATAAACGTTAGTCCTTAACATCTATCACTGTGTATATCACCATTCAAACATCTTTTAAAAGTTGAACAACCCCACACAGCTCAGTGAAATGTTGACTTTATTTGATCATTTCAGTAAAAACTAACGTTCATATTTCTCTTTTTGATTATAATACTGATGAACGTTCAAAACAAAGCACTTTGGCAACTTACCACATACGTTTTAAAATGCTTAATAAGCACCGTAACTTTCATGATATCATTTCTCCCATTATCGTTTGTGTCCGTGAACGGCCGACTGTTGAGTGACGGAAAATGCTGCGGCTGCAATGCATTGTGGGGCAGCATTTTCTCCTCTCCTTTCGGCTAGGGAGGTCCAGTGGTTCCTAAGCTAAAGGAGGTTATAAAGGAAGTTTGAAACCTCCTTTCCTTTCATTTGGAGAATTGGAACGGCACTTATCATGGCTGCCAGTGACGTACTTCCGGGTCATTTCACTTGGTTAGGAAGGTTCCTAAGCTAAATGGACTATTGGACTGGGCCCCGGGTGTCACCATAGATATTTATAAACACTAGATGGCTCATGGGAGATTTTACAGCGTAGCTGACCGGCCGCCATCTTGCTACAGTCAACAGTTACTCTGATTCGCGTTATGGTAGCTGTTGTAAGGTGAGTGATCTGCACAAAAATACTCCTAACTCGCTGAAATATTGACTGATTTACAAACGGTTTGGTTTATTATAAACATTATTAGCATGGCTATGATACAGGATGCTTGGACATGTTGAAATTGCAGCTTTTCTTTGTGTATGTGGTTGTATTTATTAGCTAGCTAATAACAAGAGGCTGTGAGTGAGACCTAGTATTAAGAAGTTCACCCAGCAACTGTACACCAGTGGGAGAGGCAGAACTGCTCTTTCTTTTCAACATAACTTAAGTTACACATGATTTCTTCCAAGTGGTTTGGCTTGTTAAAAACATCTTGCATTATGATACAGGAATTTGCTGGCTTTGTGTTTACAGAAGTACCTGACTTTTGTGCAGCCTACGGATGCTCCAATCGCCGCTGTCTGCAAACAAGAACCCGTGGGATCACCACATATGTTTATGTTTGCTCAGTCTAATAAACCCATAACATGGTTGTGAAAGAATACCAAAGCTGAGGCTGGACGATGATTGATTGTTGGTGTGCCATGTGTCACCGTGTGTCTTATTGGTTTTGTGTTATACTGTATTTTATTGTGTGCAGCTGGTCCTTATCTCCAAGACACATTTAAAACGAATAACCTTGAACCTTGAAGCCCCATCTCTACCCACCTGCTCCTGCTTCCTACATCCCCTCCACACCACACCAAGTTGTTCTTCTTAATAATAATAATACATTTATGTTGGGGGGCCGCCTTTCATAACACCCAAGGACACCTTACAGGGGCATAGGGGCAATATAGGGAACAATTTAAACAGTGGATTTTGTGATATATCAGCCGGGGCGAGACAAGACAAACCACAAATGGACACAAAAGGACACATGGTACAGTTTATATTATTCTTGGTCTTTTTTCAATAACATATTTCAAAGGTTCTGGATTTGTTTACAAATCTAGAAACTAAATACAAAACTAGGATGATATGAAGATCTCATGTCAAAAATAAATGTGATAAATTAGACAGGACTGGCCTGTCTGTGAGCACATTTTATGTTGGTTTGGTTCTTCTGATAAAGGTGTGAATATCTAAATAATATACCAACATATGCTATTATCATTAGTTGTGTCCCTGTTCTTTAAGCTAAGGCATTGCTAAATTAACAACTCTTGGCTTACAGAGTGGTAACATGAGACCGATTTTTATATATAAAATATAAATGTATTTTAATTTTATAATTTATTTTAAATATTAACAATATGATAAAATAAATGGAAATATATACACCGGCAAATATTTAATATAAATACCTTGTGTATAGCTATTGCTTTATCTGATTAATGTTATTTTCATATGAAAGTCCATGATTATAAGTATGCAGTATCATAACTACATCTTTGATGTTTATAAAAAACCAAACCGTTTAAAAATTGGTTGAAAATTGAGCAAGCTATGGTTATTTAAATAGTAAACCATAATGTTATGAATGAGAGAACTGCCTGTAGCAAGATGGCGGCCAAGTGGCAACGTCGGTCTCCATTGGCCAGCAGCGCGGGTGAGTCATCTAGTGTTTATATATATCTATGGGTGTCACTACCCGATCTGCAGCTCTGCCCGATCTGCAGTGCGCATGTGCGAGATGGTCCGCCATATTGGACAACTCCGGACGGCAACCCAAGATGGACACTTGACACAGTGGCTTTTAGCAAAGCTCAAAAATAAAACGAGAGATGAGTTATTGTTATTACGACGTGACTTCACTATTATTTAACAACTCTTTTTATTGGGTTCTTTTATTTGGGGTTAAGTACATTGTCAGAATAAGTGAGACATGGATGTAACTTCTGTTAGACAGCTATCATACTGAATACATATTTACTGTGAATGTGTGCAAAAATGTATGGCATATGGCTGTCTAACAGAAGTTAAATTCATTCCTCACTTATTCTGACAATGTACTGAACCCCAAATAAAAGAACCCAATAAAAAGAGTTGTTAAATAATAGTGAAGTCACGTTGTAATTACAATAACTCATCTCTCTCGAGTTTTCCTTTTGAGCTTTGCCAAAAGCCACTGTGTCAATGTTGTCCTACTTGGGTTGCCGTCCGGAGTTGTCCAATATGGCGGACCATCTCGCACATGCGCACTGCAGATCGGGCAGAGCTGCAGATCGGGTAGTGACAACGGGCATGTGAGCTAGGAGGTTCTAGCATGTGGGCTACCAATAAAGAGACACGTAATTGTGACAGTTGAACTCACGTCAGTGACGTACGGTGAGGTTCATGGCTGGTGAGGCACTGACTCTTTCAGGGTCAGATTTACAAATAATATATTTTGACCTTAATCGAAATATTCGGTTATTTTTAAAAGCTTTTTTAGTCTGATGCTTCGATTCATTTTAAACAGACCGTTCAACAAAAGGATACCCGAAATCTAAATATTGGATTGTTCTTTCTTAGTAAGATCCCATTTTCATTACAATTGTGGTCTTACCTTGACTTGAAGATGAAGTCCATGCTATCCTTCTGGACAACAATCTCTATTACTTTTTTGTAAAAGTCCTCCTTATCTTCCTCTAGTTTCAAAAGTCTAGTTTGTTGTTTGCGTCTACCGTCCCTGCGTAGAATAACAGTAGCAACAAGAACCTGTGGGCTCACTTGCGCCCGCTTCAGTGCGGCAGGCTGCCTCCCCTGGTGCTTGCTTCATTGCCGTTGTATGATGAGACCAGCGAGCCTAAATATCATATATACGTGAAATAAGTTATTTAGAGACTATGGATGGCGAGGGTAAATGTAATAAAGGGATCTACAAACATTACATTGGTGACCTACAGTGAGATGGTAACAGGCATGTGCTTAGGGCCCGCTTTCCAGCCAGTTTCTGTGGGGTGACGCATTCTGAGGTGAGGCAGATCTCATCTGTGCCTCACCTTACCCCAGAGTAACTGGCTTGAGCGCGCTCACAAAATAAGTGCCCGCGTTAAATTAGTGCCCGCGCTCCAGCCAGTTACTGTGGGTTTACGAGAGGCAGAGCTCGTCCCTGCCTCACTTCTCATCGCTACCCGTAGTTGTAGCCGAGCTCGGCAAATTTGCTGATTTTGACTATTGTTGGCTCGGGGTCCTTCTTTGGCGGGGGCTCTAAAGCCCCCCCCCTGCCTCCACGCGTCCTTTTGTGAATGGGTCAGATTAACAGAGGAAGAATTCACAGCAACCATTGGTAAGGTTATAACAAATATGCTGATTTAATGGCAAAAGATACAATAACACATCATCACGAAGTAATCCGGATTACCCCGGCCCTGTCCTCCCGCTGGGACATCTTACTTACTCGTCTTGGCAGCAGGAGAAAAGAGGACGGACACCAGGCCTCAACAGGCTTTCATGCATGAAACAAACAGGAGGGGTTGGGTCAGCTGGTCATCTTTTCAGGTCATCTCATTGGGAGATGCAAAAGATGCTGTGTCACAGCGCGTGCCAGCAGAGGACCCGAAAACAGTCTCAGTTTGAAGCAAAAAAATCTGGTATTTCAGCAGGTTTCACGCACACTCATTTCCCTTCTTTTACCATTTAAGGTAACACGGACACATTGGGTGTCCTGCACGGACCCTGTATAACATATACAGAGAACGCACACTCATTCCAGAGATCTGACCTATCTTCAAATAAGGACATTCCCCTGCTCACATCTCCACTTCTAACGCACACTCATTTTCACTTATCATATTTCCAGCTTTTCTTGAACAGACTGCTATTATTGAATACAAAGTAATTAAATACTCACATGAATATATAAAAACACACTTCTTATATATCAGGGGACATTAAGATGAATATACCAAAAATACGCTGTTTCAAACTTTCACTTCAAACTTTCAAGTTACTTCAATTTTCCCTCAATTCCTCAACACCCCCTTTTTATCTCATTCTCAAGAGATAAACTTACACAAGGCATTTTGACACATATCCCCTGTCATTCTTTTCTACTGTGTCCGTCTCAACATTATATAAATCTATCAGAAACTGAGACCCAAAGTACTTGAAATCTTTGGGAACAGAACACCACTTTCCATGGCAGTGAAGGAACCATGAGAGGTGTAACCTGATGGGGGAGATGCGGCTTTCCCTTCACGGGTGGAACTGATCAGAGAGAAGTAGACTCCTCTGCTGCCTCGACAAGTCCCCCAGCCCGCTGACAGCAGCTTCCATGTCGTCTGCTGCATGGATGTCCTCGAGGTCCTTCTCCTCCAGTCCACTGATGACAGCTTCCAAGTCGTCTGCTGCATGGATGTCCTCGAGGTCCTTCTCCTCCAGTCCGCTGATGACAGCTTCCGAGTCGACCTCCTTGACGAGAGCCAGATCCGTCCTGATGTCGTCTAGGGTCCTAGCAGGTGGTTTCCCCGCCGCACACTGGCTCCCGTGGTACGAGGTGTCCCCCTTTTCTCCTAGGCGGACGGCATGAGAGATCCGCTGGGTCACTCGGTCGGGGCCGGAGAGCCTGGGGTTGAGCCACTTTGTCCTGATGACCTTTAGCCAGACGAACTCCGCTGTGTCAGCCTCCTGCGTCCCCCTTTTTGCATCACCAACCTGTGTGGAGAAATCTGATACAAATCCCTCAAGCCTACGCTCAGGGCCCTCAGCCTTTTGGCCCACCACTGCGTAGGCCGCTTGGAGCCTGTTGGTGGGGTGTCTTAAAACAACAGACGTCTGTGAACAGGTTTTCTAAATGAATTGTAGACCACTTATCTGCCAGTGCAGCTTCAGAATCTTAATACTTGGACTGTGCCAACTAAATAAGAACCCCAACATCTTTAGGTAAACTAAATAACATATTTCAATAGCTCTGAATTTCTGACAAGCATCTGTGTTTATTTTTAAATGAAATCCTTGAGATCCCATTTAAAATCTAAATATAATATGAACTGCTAATGTTTCTGGTAAAGAAACACACTAATGTTATGGATTCAAAAATAACCAAAATCACGATACTGACTAAGTGAATGATTTCCTGGGGATACTGCTTTTACCTGTCAGTGCTTAGATATTATCACGCTGAAAAAATGAATACAGAATTCCAAAAAACTGTCATCAAATGTCTTTCTATTATGAATTTAGATGAAATGTATATCCCCATAATGACCTAAACAATAAAGTCTATGGCTTTTACTTCTTTACCAGGCTAGTTACATGATGTTGTCTAAATTAAATTCTGTCTCATTACATTACTATGTTTTAGCTTTAACTGTAATATGTTCTTTCTACATTTCAAACCTCAGTTACTTTTATACCTGTTGAAATATTACAAAATTGTTTCATCATCACAGGTCAACTTCTTCAGTATTCCATTCTGGACTTACATCTCTCACAGTAGCCCCTTGGCCACTGATTCTGCATCTGTGTTACCTGTTATAACTCAATCAATATTAGAAACATGTCAACATTCATCAAACAGTATCTTATCCCCAGATATGGAGCAGGTCAATTCTAAAACTGTCAATCAATGGTCAGATTGAACAATCGAGTTGGGGCAGCAGGTTCCCTTCAGTCCCTAAATGAAAAAGTACATTGTGAAGTTTACACTCCCCCTTTTTACACATGAACTCATGTGTAACAAAATCCTGTATGGGAAGAAAACCTTCAGGTAATAATGGATTATAAGAAAATACCAAACATTTTTCCCAAATGTACATCCATCATTTCCACAGTAAACACTTCAGTGAAATTAAGTGTTTCTCTCCATCTTTCAGTCCTAAAAGAAACAGAATCTTCATGTTTTAGGTTGAGTTTCACATTCTGCAAACTCCTGTGGGAGTGCACAAGTGCGGTTTTCCAATTCTGTGGAATTGTGTTGAGCCCCAGAATAATGTGTTAGTCCAAAAACATGCTTGATTAGTCATTGTTTTAAATCATGCAGTTGCACTGATCACATGCAGACATACACTCACATTCACACTCACACTGCCAGGTTGTAAAGTCAAGTTTGGTCAGGTTCACCCCAGAGTCAGTCATTCACAGTGCCTTTTCAAGTTACACTGTCGGTCAGGGTCAAAGGTCAGTTGGTCTCAGTCTTTTTGGCCATGTGCCGTGCTCTGCAGAGACTTTGATATTTCAGCATAGGCCAGTATCCTTTGTCTACAAAAATCTGTCATATATGGAGCGCCATCATTTATTAATTCACGATTACAACTATAATTTCCAAGATATCTCTAACTTTTCATCGGAACAGCTGTTTCCCACATTCCCTCAAAAGTTTTAGCCAAAAAATGTCACTTCCTTATTGTACTACTACTGCAGTTTATTAATACCTAATCTATATTAAAATGTCTAATAGATCTATTTCAGAAACTTGTGCATATAATTATCATCTTGAGTCAAACCATTACTAGGACCTGTGTAGCTTTTCATCGGTACTGATTTATCTTCAATTCTGGTCTACCTAAAAAACAATGTTAAACTCTTTAGCAGTGTGTGGAACCCTGGGTGTCCGAACATGCAACAATTACTCCCTACTTTCTCAAGGATTTCCTATGGTAATAACTATGGCACAATGGTGAAATCAATACTTTATAGATTGGAATACTATATTTGGCTTGGCACCAGCTCTCCCTTTAGCCTTATCCATACAAATAAAGATTTGTCTTATAGAGTGGTTCCTAAAATTACCCTTTTAATGGTGATCAATATTGTAACAAATGAGATCAGTACTTTATTCACAGGTGAATAAAAATCTCTTGAAGAATAATTTGTTAACATGATGAAAAGATTGAAGAACATGGTTCTATTCTGTCATGTCTCGCCCTTTATCCCTCAGTGTGTTTTAGGATGATTCTCATTTGACTTTAATAGTTTCCTCTTTACTGCTATTGTTAATTTACCAATTGATTAATTCATGAATACAACTTTTTTCTTCAATTATTTATCAAGTCAATTCAAGTTCTTTAAATGTGCGCTTATAATAAGTGTGTTTATGTGTAAACTCACTCATTCCCGTTGATTCCCTTCTCCTCTCCTCTGGTTTATCTCAA
Source organism: Gymnodraco acuticeps (assembly GCF_902827175.1). Taxonomy (NCBI): domain Eukaryota; kingdom Metazoa; phylum Chordata; class Actinopteri; order Perciformes; family Bathydraconidae; genus Gymnodraco; species Gymnodraco acuticeps. The sequence goes on from NW_022990501.1 coordinate 5,401,637, forward strand.
GCCGCGACCCCGGCCACCTCACATTCTGCTCCACCATCTCCTCTGATTCTGACTCCTCCCCCTTTGTCCATCAGCTGTAACTCTTTGAGGCAGCCATCTGCCCAGCTACATCTGCAGCCCCCATCATGCCGCGGTTTTTTGTACTGCTTTTCATTTCATCTCCTCCTTCACAGTCTCTCTGCTGCTTTATGGAGGGCGGATTCTGCTCTCATGTCCCACACTTTGCTTTTGTGCCAAATCTCGTGGCTCAGCTTGGAACTTCATGACTGATGAGAGTAGATCTCTGCCTGTCAGCAAGCTGTTTGGTTCTGGATGCCACAGGTGGAGATAGTTCTGGATGCAGTTGTTGGTTCAGATCTGGTTCTCTGTCTGGTCTATTGAGAAGGAAGAGTCTCCTGGTTGGGATAGGCTTTTGTTTGCTCAAGCGGATCGGGGTCTTAGCCGTCTGACAGGCAGAGAGAGAGAGTCCAGGTCTCGGGACGCATTACCTATAGAAATTCTAGCACACTGAGGTTAAATAAATCCAACCCTTTCCACTCTGTTTCTTTCTAATCATACTATTGGTGTTAGTAGTTAACTGCCATCTAAACAACACAATTAATGTCTACTAATGATATTACAAAAACTCCCTCTAATAATCGTTTCATCCATTGTGACATATTTACCCAAACTAAGTTTTTCAACACCTACATGTTTCCAGCATCGCATATTTCACACACTATGAAAGAACCTCCCTGTACTTAAAAAATCCCACTGCCTGGTTAGAACAATAGTAAACCTGCAGAGCACACTAATCAGATCACAGTAATGTAATTTGACCCAAGTGTAGGACTATGTCGTTCCTAAAAATGTTAGCAAACACAAAACTCCAACTACAACATTTATAGATAAATTGATTTAGCAAAATGAAATCTTATGTAATTCAAAATGTGACAAAAGAACAATGATTTGTCTTACACAAGATTGTGGTCTAACAGAATGACTCTTGACCTCATGGGGTCAAATACATTTGGAGGCTGAACATCCTGAACATGTGGCCTGAAGAACAAAAGGACCTCTTACTCATTAACCCAATGGACTCTCAGAGATGAGATCTAGCCATGAGGTGGCTGACTTTAAAATGAACTGTGCCAAATAAACCACATGCGTGTGGGTACATTATATTTTACACAATATAACACACAACAACACTCCATTAAAACAATAACCACTCAAATGAGCCTTGGTGAAAAGCATGAAAGACAAAACAACTTAATCTACTCTCATTGTTCGTGTACATCTTTACTCCCACTATTCCACCATCTAGTATGCCAACTTGCTGGCCAACTAGCTTAGCAGTATAGCACTGGCCTCATGTGAGTGGGGGAAGGGGAGGGGAACACTCAACACATGTGCAGATATAAACCACACTGCTTGGAGACTGAGTTCAATAAAAATTAAACCATACGACATGTCTGGCTTCAATAAAAAATGTAACCAGCCAAGGCCAGTTCATAACACTTAGAGCTGAACTTCACTGTTGTATGATCAATACAACTCCTAAATAACATTACAATATATATTTCTTACAGTGAGTTCGTTATCTAATGTTTAACAAATTCTCATCTTTCTATGTCTAATCTAGGTGGAATAATCCACTATTATATTCAATTTGAATCAAACTTTAACCTGCATGTACTTCATATACTCAGTAAAACCTATTTTTACTTTCCCTCAACGTTACTGTATGCAATTAAGTTCCTCTGAAATATAATTAAGTACAATTCTCAGTTAATGACGAATACCACGAAATTCACAATGCAATGCAATAGTAACAATCAGTTCTCAAAACTTCTCATAAAAACCACAATGTGACGAAACTGTATCCCATAAAAACTATGCTAAAAACGACAAATTATAGTTTCTTATTTATTTAAATATCTACCACCTCAAATCACACATTGATCTATTCATTTTCAATGTTATTAACTCCAACTTCAGATCAGTCGTCTTTTTATAATGTTATTAGCACATTTTTACAACTTGAGGAACGAATGTTTTTAATAAGGGCTATACAAGTGTTCATACTGGGTTGTTTATTTAGTTTAAAAAAAATTATCCAACGATTTACAGACCACTCTTTCCCCATGTAAGTCAATGGGAAAAAGTGTTTCCGGGCCTGGTAATCAAACGGAAGTGTAGTACCGCCGTTTGGCCACCACGAATATTTTCATCTGAGTCCGGCGCACTTCCTGGGGGCTTGGGTACCATATAGAGGCTTCTCAATACTCAAATTTCCCCTCCTCCACTCCTCGGTCCTCGGTCCTCCGGTAGTGACCCGGAAATGAATTTCAGCGCGCCATTTTGAAGGACGTCTCATTTCTCTAAATGCACACCGAGGACCGAGCATCGAGCGTCGAGGAGGCTCTCTGGAGGAGCTATAACCGAGGATACACTGATGGTTCCTCCACGGATGCATTTCCGAGAACGGTGGAGGCGTGACGCACGGCCGGACTTATCTCAGCCAATGACAGCTATGCATGCATCCCCTGGATATTATTTTAGAAACTGCTTTCATCGCGTTGCGATGTTTCCAGAGAGAACAGCTGTACGGTCCATGCAGAAAGCAGAGCAGTGTGTATAATATATATCACTCAGTATAACAGGCCTACTCTCTTTATTTGCTTTAGTTTAGTAGATATCTACAAACAAAGAGTCGATATTTTTCTAAGACCATTGCTTCACATAATAAAATACACAACGGCTTAAGCTTTTGGAGCTGTAGGTGTGTGTTGTACAGTGCGTAAATGCGGCGGACTGACGGGTCTCAGTTGGTTTGGTGTCCTCTGCTTACTTTTAATAGGCCTACTTGTAAATACAACTTTTGGCCCGTAATTTCAATTCCCCATTTCAGCGACCAGAGAGAGGGGGGGATATATCCAGTCTCTGATTGTGTTACGTTATTATGAGAGTGCTCTCATACTTTAAATTGTATATATTTATATAAATATATTTGTGTGTGTGTGTCCGCATCTGTAGCCTGTTATTGTCTCATTATACCGCACTCTCAATGAATTCAAAGTAAATATGTGGGGGAACAATGTTCAGCTGATCTAACAGAGATACAGCGCTATGACAAAACACTCGACAGCTGATGCAGCTGTTGCCACGTAATAATGAACGGACGTCTCTTTAAAATGACCGCTCAGAGGAGAGAAGTTCTCATTTCTTTAAACGTCTGCTGCTTCCCCTCCTCTCTCCTCGGTTCCCCTCCTCGGTCCTCCGCTCGCATCTCCTGTGGGCGGGTCTAAGTCTCGAGGAGGGGAAATTTGAGTATTGAGAAGCCTCTTATGTGTTCGGGGTCCGTCTCTTACCAATGACGTCACTGACGTCAATGACGTCACGCATTGTGATTTTGCGATTTCCCCGCAGGCTAGGCAGTCAAGAATATTCTAATTAGCATCGGCCTTATGTGGAGATGTGATTTTATGTGTCGTTTGTCCCCCAACTCCTCTCCAAAGTTGAGATATGTAATAAAATACTCAGGGGAGTTTCCTGAATTTTCATGCCCAAAGCCAAGCACTAGGCCCTGGGTAAATTAAGAGGCTGATCTGGGGCACTTTTGTCCACTTTCCCTGGTGCTAGAAACTCAAGTCAGAAATCCCTGGAATCGTCTCAGAGAGTAGATGATCAGTGGGGCCTTGTTTTTACTGAAACATGATGTTTCGATGTATATTTCCATTGGAAATGCTAGCCGCAAAGCTAGCATCGCAGCCACTGCTCCGTTTTCGGAGACTTTGCACACGTTTTTCACAAACATTTTCACACGCTAGGAGTATGGGAGTACTTCCATTCGCTTCGTCTTGGTCTGTAGATGTGATTTGATGTGTCGTGTGTCCCCCAAAAATAACAATCGACAGTGTAAACATAATTATGTAAACAACCCAATTTGTGTTCTGTGAAACGGAAAATGATTTTATATTGTTTATGTTACTTTCGTTGCAGTGTCTTAAATATAATTTAGTTTAACTTCCTGTTTGAAGTTGTTGCTATGAAAACAACATGACGGAGAAAAAAGTAATATCTTCTACATATAATAATGGACAAAGTAAAGAATGAAGTGTAGGCTATGTTTAAATGTTCGGAATTTGACCGTGTATGGTGGTCCTCTTGAGTTGCCGTACAGCCAATGCCGTACAGCCACTGCTCCGTTTTCGGAGACTTTGCACACGTTTTTCACAAACATTTTCACACGCTAGGAGTATGGGCATAGCCGCGGGAAGTCATTTTGCTCTCGGGGTGCTGCCAAAAGTGGGGATGGAGCCGTTTACATTTTTTTTTAAAAGGCGGTGCCGGGCCGGGCCCGGCTGTCAGCGATACGAGCCGCATAAATTGTTTGTTAAAGGCAAGACAGAAACGGCAGGCAAAAACATCGTTTCATGCACTGGTCAATTTTGAGATGTTGTGCTATTTTGATTCCATAACATGTTTTCTTTCAGGCTTTTGGAAGGAAAACGTACAAAATACACATTTAAGTGTTCATTTTACTATAGTTTGTCTATTTGCATCTGTATATTTCTCCTAAATTCACCAAAAGTTAGCATTTCTAACGTAACATAAAGTACCGCGATCGCTGTTTGCACAATGTCATCGTTGGAAAACCTCCGTCTCTCCTGCACAATGATCTCATCGGATCCAAATATGGTAATTTCCTTTGTATCAGCAACCAATCGTGAAAGCACAAAAGGGTCTTAAACCAAGAAACAAAATCTCATTGGCTGGTGTCAATTTCTGACAACGTGATTCGTTCAGATGCGTAACGTGGTGTGCTAAAACACTTCCTGGTTAGCTTTCCGCTATAAATGTAAATCTCAAAATGGCAAAAGAACGGCGAAAAAAAAACGTTCACAGAGAAGACAACAACAATTGTCACTTGCACGAAGCAAGGTTATACAAAACACAAATGACCCCGAACATGAAATACCTTCACGGAGTGCGTCGATGCGCAAGCTGTCATCCAAAGAACAGAGGGTTTAGCTAGCGCCTCACTACAATCTTTAAAGTTCGTTTTCTCAAAAAGAGTTTTTTCTCCTACTCTGAGTCCGAAATTTCCACTTCAGTTGCACTTACATACACCAAACCTTCCAGTTATATTCCTATCAATATTATGAAGGCTTTTACAGAAGGGTTTGTTCATATATCATTCATAGCCTGAATTATATAAGATGTTATACCTAGAAACATGGCGAAAATTGATATTTTAGGGCTGTTGACAATATTTTCTGATTTATGGAGTGATAAAGAGAGATATCCAAAATCCCTTCTGTGAAAGCCTTAGATGCTAATATGACTACAAAATGAAACGAGCATTTTGAACCTGGCTTTATCCAAAGTTCAGATTTCGGTTCCTGAAATGTGTTAAAATATGCGCAAATGTAATGAGATAATGGATCATTTGCATATTCAGAAAACTTGTAATATAAGAAACAATTGCCTTATTGTAGGTAATTAACTGGAGAAATTACCCTATTCACCTGGGGTGTCTCGCTTTAACTAGGCTTAATAAACCATTAGACCTACCCCTGCTGAAAAAACCAGCTTAGACCAACAAGGCTGGTCTGGCTGGTAAACCAGCCAGACAATATTAGGCTGGATTAGTTAGCTGGTTAGAGGGGTTTTGGACACTTTAGCTGGTCAGGATAGCTGGTTTGGTCACAGTGGTCTAGCTGGTCACCATTAGCTGGTCGGGATAGCTGGTTTAGCTGGTAAAAGCTGGTGGTCACTGTGGTCTAGCTGGTCAGGATAGCTGGTTTGGTCACAGTGGTCTAGCTGGTTTGGTCACAGTGGTCTAGCTGGTCACCATTAGCTGGTCGGGATAGCTGGTTTAGCTGGTAAAAGCTGGTGGTCACTGTGGTCTAGCTGGTCAGGATAGCTGGTTTGGTCACAGTGGTCTAGCTGGTTTGGTCACAGTGGTCTAGCTGGTTTGGTCACAGTGGTCTAGCTGGTCACCATTAGCTGGTCGGGAGAGCTGGTTTAGCTGGTAAAAGCTGGTGGTCACAGTGGTCTAGCTGGTCAGGATAGCTGGTTTGGTCACAGTGGTCTAGCTGGTTTGGTCACAGTGGTCTAGCTGGTCACCATTAGCTGGTCGGGATAGCTGGTTTAGCTGGTAAAAGCTGGTGGTCACAGTGGTCTAGCTGGTCACCATTAGCTGGTTTGGTCACAGTGGTCTAGCTGGTTTGGTCACAGTGGTTTAGCTGGTCACCATTAGCTGGTCGGGATAGCTGGTTTAGCTGGTAAAAGCTGGTGGTCACAGTGGTCTAGCTGGTCACCATTAGCTGGTTTGGTCACAGTGGTCTAGCTGGTTTGGTCACAGTGGTCTAGCTGGTCACCATTAGCTGGTCGGGATAGCTGGTTTAGCTGGTAAAAGCTGGTGGTCAGTAGTCTAGCTGGTCACCATTAGCTGGTTTGGTCACAGTGGTCTAGCTGGTTTGGTCACAGTGGTCTAGCTGGTCACCATTAGCTGGTCGGGATAGCTGGTTTAGCTGGTAAAAGCTGGTGGTCAGTAGTCTAGCTGGTCACCATTAGCTGGTTTGGTCACAGTGGTCTAGCTGGTTTGGTCACAGTGGTCTAGCTGGTCACCATTAGCTGGTCGGGATAGCTGGTTTAGCTGGTAAAAGCTGGTGGTCAGTAGTCTAGCTGGTCACCATTAGCTGGTTTGGTCACAGTGGTCTAGCTGGTTTGGTCACAGTGGTCTAGCTGGTCACCATTAGCTGGTCGGGATAGCTGGTTTAGCTGGTAAAAGCTGGTGGTCACAGTAGTCTAGCTGGTCACCATTAGCTGGTCGGGATAGCTGGTTTAGCTGGTAAAAGCTGGTGGTCACAGTGGTCTAGCTAGTCATCATTAGCTGGTCAGACTGGTATGATCTTGAGTAGAACTTTAACTGGGATTAAATGGTGGTTAAGCTGGTCATATATGATGATGAAACACTCTCACCCAATTGCAGTAGCTCAATGAACATCTATCATTTCAGATCAGAGCACCTACCTTACCAGAAAGGTATACCAGAATGTATAGAATGTATTGTCTGTAAATAAATACTCATACATCAAATGATTAGAAGCAGGAACATCATTTATAACACACAACATGAACATTAATACAAATTGGAAAACATCAAACACCCATTCCTTCAGATTTTTATTTCAACTGTTTCTTCCCCTTTTTCAAGAGGTCCTGTATTTTTTGAGAAATGAAGTAACCGGCCAACTTCTCCCTCTTCTCCCTCTCGGTCTTCTCCACATTTTGCTTGATCAGCCATCCTCTGAAGCACTCTTGAAAAGAGAAAGGAAACTTTTAGCTTTGTGTTATGATTACTTAAATATGTGCACTCTGAGATGAAAAAGAAAAATGTATCAAATTTAGTTTTGAACATTCACTGTGATTGGGTCTATTATCCACGCAATACACCGTATTTAATGTTTTTTTTAATTTACATTATTTAATTTCATATTCTGTTCTTGTAAATATCATATTCTATTATATTACATGTATATAAACTTTTTGCACACATTTTTATTTTGTATTGACTGTCCTCAAAGGTCACATGATTATTATGGGATTAGTTTTGTTTCATAAAGATAAAGCAACACTTTCTCCGAATCAAGCAGAACTAAGAGTTTAAGAGAAAAAAAATAAGCAAAATAAATTTAATTTAAAAAATAAAACTATATGTTGCAAACAAATCATTTGTGTAATCATGTAAACTATAAGTCTTTTTTCTTTGTTTTAACATCTCTTATCTCTAGTTCTCTTTGCTTCTTTCTGAATGATCAGACTTTTGCTCTCGCTGCAGCTTTCTCATTTTTTGTTTTCTATAGAGAGGTGAAGTCCCTCCCTTTCCTCCATGGGACCTTATTTTGGAAAAAATATGTATTGAAGTCAATGGGGAGAGAAAGATTATCTTTTGATCCCGTTTTAATTGTGCCACGAATTACACATATGATGTTTGTCAATTTAAAAGATAATTTTGCAAGTAAAAAAAATAAAAATGTGTCGTAAAACCGCTCAATGACGTCACGTTGGAACAATTCACTTCTTTCTTTCAGAATGAGGCGGAAAGTATTAAAATAGGTGAAAATCACTCCAAGTCTGGGCATGTTGAGAGCTGTGCATACACACAAGGGCAGGGCCGGACTGGGACAATAAGTCAGGCCGGGAATTATACACCCAGCCAGGCCACTACCAGTTTTCTTTTGTGCCATTTTCCTGGATTTATTTGTCAATATTTACAGCGTTGCTGCCCATAGTGATAGCCCTAAACTTTAAATCTACTACCCCAGAATAAACATAGGGACATGGGTTACTATTTAAAAAAAAATTGCAAATCTATTTAGGAACCTATCCATGTGAACATATTTTAAGTGGAGGTGGACCTCAATTCCTCTAGGGGGGTCCGGGGGGTCCGGGGGCATGCCCCCCCCCCCCCGTAAGATTTTTTTTTTTTTTATAAAAGTTGGACTTAAATGCATCAATCTGGTGCACTTTGAGGGGGAAATAAAGAGACTACATCCATATGAAACAGAACAGTATATATTTAAATAATCAGAAAATCATAAGAACATGGCCATAACAAATAACATACCATATCCAATATGAAAAAACATTGAAACTTGTTTATTTATTTGTTTGTGGTTCATTTATAGTTGTGAGTGTGTCTGTGCTCCTAACCCTAACCAGCCTCACTCGTCTCCCCCCTCTCCCCCCTGCTCCTCTTTGAGGCAGCAGCAAAGACTAGTTTTAGCTCTCAACAAGTTTTTAAAGTTTATCTTACCTTTTTTCACCTAGTTAATTTTTTTAAATTATTATTCATGCCTATTTTACTAATCCCTCCCCTTTCAAATGGAAATATGTGTTTACATAAATGGTGACCAAACCGTTTGAGACCCACTGAGATAACTCAGACTAAGTTAACTATCTAAACACTCAGAGTCCTTTACCTCACCTGAGCTGTAGTTATCAGTCTCTCAGTCTGACAGGAGAGGACTCTCCTCCACCTTGTTGACAGTCAGCTCATTATATCCATTAGCGCCGCTAGCTAGCACCAGATGCTAACAACAACAATACACGTAACCGGTGCGCGCGCTTTCTCTCTCGCACGCTCGCGCCCGCCACACATACACACCCTCCCGAGCTTGAATGAGAGACCAATCGAGGGCTTTAGTGTATGATCTGTATGAAAGTAGCCATGTCGGCAGGCCACATCATGTAGACAGCCAGTCACCCTCTGTGAGGCAGAGTCAGACCCACATTTGCTCAGCGTTGCGTTCACAATACATACATAAAAAAAAAAATCCTCAGGCCAGCAGGCCACTTAACAGGCCAGGCCATCGGGAAACCTCCCGGTCCTCCCGATGGCCAGTCCGGGCCTGCACAAGGGGAGTTAGTCGGTTCCAGAGCCAGCATGCGGGACCGGGACTCTGGGATTTGTAGTCTTTCTAGTTGCGTAATTTTCATAGTCTTATATTTCAACAGTTTTACGACAAACTGTGACTTTTTTGACATGAAAATAATTTTTTAAGATTAACAAACATCATATGTGTAATTCGTGGCACAATTCAAACGGGATCGAAAAATAATCTTTCTCTCACCATTGACTTCAATACATACTTTTTCCGAAATAAGGTCCCAGGGAGTAGATGGGCGTGACTTCGCCTCTCTATTCTGACACAAACCTCCCAGGTAGGCAGGACTTTCTAGAGATTTTCTAAATCTCTAGAATCTGCAAATGTGTATTGCTTGTAGCATGCTAAAACTATGTTTATACATTTACTTGTTTCCATTTATCGATCATTTTTATTCAAACTTTTTTAAGAATGTTGACTCAAGCTTTCATAATATATTAACCAATTCACAAAGAACTTAAGTATAAATACAAGTGTGAATCCTTTTGTGGATCATGAAATACAAGTGTGAATCCTTCTGTGCGCATGTGTGTATTATGAGACTGTTCTGAGCATAGTTCACTGCATTGTTCTGAAAACATTTAAAATAAATTATTATTAAATGTGAGTTTAACAGTCTGCTTTTAATCAGATTGTAATTTGAATCTGCTGCAGTAGGGTGGCAGCAAACAATTATTTTCATTATCGTTAATCTGTCCATTATTTTCTTGTTTAATCGATAGTTTTTTGTGGTCCATAGAATGGTAAAATATACCCAAATACCAAGGTGATATCTTCAAATGTCTAGTTTTTTCCACAACCGAAAAATATTCAGTTCACTGTCATAGAAGACTATAAACCGGAAAATATTCACATTTTAAAAGTGACTTAAAACGATTAATTGATTTTCCAAATAGTTGTAATTTAATAGTTAGCAAATAATTCATTAATTTAGTAATTGTTGCAGCTCCAATCTGGGGCATCTTGTAGTACATTTGAGTGTTTTATTGATGTATTTTTCTTTTAATGTAAAGATACAAGTGGGTCCTGAATTGTGTTTAATGTATTGCTTGATTATTGACTTAATGATGAAATGTCATTGTTTGCCATATATTTTGTGTGTCATGTCTTTAATGTAAACATACTGTTAAATTACTAATTACAGTTTGTCAGTGATTGTCAGGAACACAATTGTCTGAAAATCCTATATAAAACATTATGATATGACAGACAGACCTCTGTATTGCATTCTTATGAAAGGGAACTATACTTTAAAAGGCAAAATGCTACCATTAAAGTACTTTTACTACTACTACTAGTATTTTGGCTTACTGCATTTCTTATTGTTATAAATGTTCTTCAATTGTCCTTGAGACTCAAATGTTGGAACCTACCACTGTTGTGTGAATAAGATGATAAAAAAGGGATGTGATTATTTTTAAACATGACAAAATTAAAATGTAAATGTTTTTTTAAACGTATTTATTCTCTCTTCTAAAGAAATTGGTGTTGGTATGCATTATTGCAGGTTTGTATTACCACCAAAAATCTTCCTTATGATGACAAAACATGGGTAAAACAATGCAGTTTTTCTACACATTTTCTACACATTAGAGTACGTAAGTACTCACCCTTGGCCACCATTTATTGTTTTGCCTTCAAGCCTATTCCCTCTTCCATAGGTCTGTGAGACCTGGGGTCTTATATTAAATGCTTATCTAGCCATCAGATGTGACCTTTTGTCCAGTGTTTGTCCATATTAGCTTCCCTTTGAAGGTATTTATGTGATGATTGAGTGTTAGAAATTCAGCTGAGTGATGGAATTACACAATTGGTCGGTCGAATGCCACTTCCTGTATCCAATTCAAATTAAAGACTTTGTTTTAAATTAAAAGCTGTGTTGCTTTTCTTAAACTTTGTTTTAAGCCACAGCATATTGCCTTGTTAAATAACATTACTACTACATTTGTCAATCAAAACCACAGTTCCTGCACATTAAACTATGTAGCGTTGAATATGCCACCTGAATAATTGTACTGTTAAATTGTTTGATTATATGAATGAATGAATGAACTGCTCCATGTATCAGATTTTAATTGATTAATTACATTTTACTCAAAGTAAATTAAATAGATGAAATCAAAACAATTTAATCTTTCAAGTATTTTTCTTGCAATAAAGAACAGAACAAACCAGGTCCATAGGTCATATGAATTAACTTAGTTAATAGTATGTGGGGAGAAATTCATAATGTAAAAAATCAAACCATCCTAACCAGCTTGACCAGCTTACCAGGCGGGCTTTGCTGGTCAGTCCAGCCAGCCAGCCCGCAGGACAATCAGCTTGACCAGCAGACACCAGCTTACCTGGCCCGGTTGACCAGCCATACCAAGCTGGCCAACTATACTAGCAAACCAGCAAGACCAGCCTGGCCAGCTTGTCCAGCCTGGTAAACCAACTAAACCAGCCTAACACCAGCTAACACCAGCTAACACCAGCCTAACACCAGCCTAACACCAGCCTAACACCAGCTAACACCAGCCTAACACCAGCTAACACCAGCTAAAACCAGCTAACATCTTAAGCTGGTCTAAGCTGTTTTTTTCAGCAGGGACATCACTTAGCAACAGCTGCACATGCCTGTAGAGGAAACTTCTGTGTAGCATGCAGTGGAGTCACCGACTCAGGAAGGAGACACGGGAAGAGTCGGAGCTTTGATGTCAAACCACTGTGATTTATTTGGAGTTGGTACCAGAGTATTCACATCACAAATCCAAGAGTCAGAGGTTCTGACTCCACGGTAGAGTTGCCACGTCAATTCTGGAGAGCCTCTCTCTTGCCAGCCCATCTAACTGGTTTCGCAGAGAGTAAACAACATATTTGAGGAGATAGCCTAAACAGTGTGGGAACACAGAGCTACTTGCCTCGGACACTTATGACCTCGAAGATTTTACCTTGGAGTCCACAAATACAGAGAAGGAAGTGTCCCAGTGTACCCACAACACAGACCATCTGTATCCCAGTATTGACCGGTCACAGAATGGGAACAATAACATTATTGGCTAAGCCGCCTGTGTCCTTAAAGAAGGTAAACAGACATCAAGGTTTGTCCTGTATGTTACTAATTGGCGTCTTATGATAATTATTTCCACAACAATGCCCACATGCTAACTATGGGTCTTACAAACCTACATAACATTACAAATAGTCAGAAAATATTATTTACAATATTAATAAAACTATGAATTCAATTTTAACTGATTGACAAGGCAAAACACTGCACAGCGGCAGCAGCATTAAAGGGAAAACAATCGTCTTACCTTGTGTTGGGGCTTCACAAAACTCCAAATGTAGCCTGGGGTGGCACTAATGAAGACCCTCATTAGAGCAGATACATCCACATTGTCCAACATGTTACTATGGACATGCATCAAAGTCAGATGTGTCAGTCTCTTCTGTGTCATATTACTCTAGTTGTAGAGGTGGTGGGCTGAGGAGTAGCTGGTGGTCCACTCTTTTTATTGGGTTGTTTGTTGAAGAAAAAAATCCAAAATCCTTTTTTGCGCCATTCTAGAAAGTTGTCACTCTGCAGTGTGTGTGTCGCGTCAATTACGTCACTCTCCCAAGACCTACGACCTAGATGACTCGGATTTTACTTATTTGGAAAATAAATTCAAGCCACCTGATATATACAAAATACAAATATATACTATGACTATTATATGCTACTGTATACAGCTAATTACATTTTAAGTAAAATCATAACTATTTTATGTAGTTTAATTATTTTTATTTAGGTGGTCACTCAGTTTTTCAAATGTACACCACTCACCAACAGGGGGTGCTGCAGCACCCCCAGCACCCCTACTTCCCGCGGCTATGAGTATGGGAGTACTTCCATTCGCTTCGTCTTGATCTGTAGATGTGATTCGTACGGTGGGCGGCAGGTGCAAACGCTAAACAACGGCCAAAAACACACACATAAGCAGGAAACACCTGCAAATAATTAAATGAAAAACCAACAAACCCTGAAAACAAATACAACAGAAAAACGCTGCATTTACAGAAATGATGCAAGCTAAACCTACAACACACAAACCCCAAAAACAAACGCAACAGAAAAACGCTGCAAATATGAAAACGATATGCAAAGTCAAAAGCACATACAACCGAAAAACACATTACAAAAAAAAAGACATTACAAAAAAAAAACATTCCGGAAGTGCTCCAGGCCTCTAGGGGGCGCGCTACGTGGAACAGATTGATGTCTGACCAGACATAGAGAGAACGAACAAGAGGAAAGATAGTTCATTTAAGTGGAGAAAGATATAAGAAGGTAAGTTTTGTTTTGTTTTTATACATAGAGCGTCATATTTACGTAGCTAGCGTTAGCGTGTTTGATAAAAGAGCTTGCAAGAGCCATTGTGCACCTAAATGTAACTCTTGACATAATATAGATATAGTTTAGAACCGGGACGCCCCTCCCTACACGCAGATCACACAGACTGGGTAGGGTCTCACGCCCTCACCTCGTGGAGGGGGCCTCAACTGAGCCGCAAATGCGATGCGGTGATAAAAAGGAAATAAAATCAAATGTAAAGACTTCCGGTCTGAGCGGAGCCATGTGAGGTCGCATTTCTCGAGCTCCTCGCCAGAATCAGAATATTTATATTAGACAACTACCCTCTACACTATATTCAAGCAACTTTAATCTAAACTGTTCTTCCTTGCCTCCGCCCAACAGTTTCATTCGAAATATGTCGTCTTCCTCTCGCAAAAAGACGTCTGCTGCGCCAGATCCGAAAGCTAATAGTGCTAGCCCGGCTAAAGGTGCTGGGGCAGGGCCCCTAGCTGCTAGCGCAGCACGAGGTGATGAGACCGCGATTCTACGGGCCATTCAATCTCTCAGAGAGGACCTGCTGAAGAAAATTGATGACAACGCCGAGATGCAGTCTAAAGAACTACGACGTGAAATAAGCCAACTGAGGGACGAGCTGAGATCCGCCGTTGACCGCGTCAGCAGCCGCACCAAGTGTTTGGAGGACCGGGTCGAGAGCCTGGATACTGCCGCTAATGATCACTCGGACCTCATTACCACTCTCGAACGAGACGTGCAGCAGCTAAAAAAGGACATGAAAATCTTCTCTGACAGGAGTGAGGACCTGGAGGCGCGGTCTAGGAGGTGCAACCTCCGCATCACCGGGATACAAGAAAAACGGGAGGCAGGGAAGAACCCAACTGACTTTGTAGCTAAACTACTCCAGGAAACGCTGGGCTTAGAAAAAGAGCCACTACTAGACATATGCCATCGCACCCTACGGGAACGGCCCCAGGAGGACCAGCCACCCCGCGCCTTTGTGGTGAGATTTCACTATTACCGGGAGAAGGAAGCGACCCTCCGCAAGGCAGCCACGGCCACAGATCCGACAACGTCACACGGAGACAGGATCAGAGTATTCCCCGACTATACCCAAGCAGTCGCGAAGCAGAGAGCCGCCTTCAGGGATGTGAAAGGCATGCTAAGAGGCTGTGATGGTGTCAAGTACGGACTGTGGTATCCCTCGGTTTTGCGGATCACAACGGCCGATGGAAAGCGACACAGTTTCACAGACCCGGGGGAGGCAAAGGACTTTGTTTTGAGGAACGTGGCTAAACAGAGCGGCTAAGATGCTAGGTAAGCTGACTGACGGACTAATCCAGCGCCGGATAGCGGCGTTGCATTTCCCACATGTACGTATATGGGGCTGTGGGCTAGGGCTTGCTACGAACGTTTGTGGTTTTTCTTATTATTGTGTAATTTAAGCCAGCTCGCGCTGCTCATACTAGCCCACATTTTATAACAGCCAGTTGGCTTACAGCCCGCTAGTTCAAGCAACTGCTCTCCTATACTCCTGGGGAGGTTCACGTTTTTCTGGCTCTACTTTTCATTCAACAATCAATACTGGATGTCTGCATATGTTGTCATAACTGGTTAACAAGTATGTTACTTTTACTGAGACCATGTTATGAATGTTCAACTTAGAGGTGTGTCTATATCTATTAGCACAAGGTTTATCTAAAGCTATTGATGGTTCTGGCGGGGCTCGATCTCGCCAGGTAAGCTGTCCACGTTGAGGTGCGAGTATTATCGGGGGCGGGTAGCAGTCCCTCAGTTGGGGAGGGACCAGCTCTTTATTGTGAATGTTGTTTCAATCACTTCAATTACATATGGACCTTCTATTTTAGGTTCTCAATGGTGTTTATGTTCTTATTGCGGTGTGTTTTATTTCAGTTTTTTCAGTTTTTTTAAGGTGACCCATCCCCCCTTTCCCTCCCTTCCTCTCCCTCACCCTTCTGACAGGGGGCTAGATTACTGTCCAAGGTCCCACAATGACCCAGGCAAACAGGGCAACGAGTGTAGGTAAGGCGGCAACTACTTTGGTTAGCTGGAATGTTAGAGGTCTCAATCATCCAGTAAAGCGCAGCAAAGTGTTTTCCCACCTCCAGAAGCTAAAAGCAGACGTAGTATATCTCCAGGAAACTCATTTACGTACTTCTGATCACTCTAGACTCAAGCGGGGTGGTTTCTCTCACATTTTCCACTCCAAATTCAACACCAAATATAGGGGTGCAGCGATCCTGATACGTAGGCATGTGCAGTTTGTGGAATCTAAAGTAATTGCAGATACAAATGGCCGCTATATCATAGTGCAAGGTCAATTGTACAACACACCTGTTGTGCTTGCATGTCTCTATGCTCCCAACTCAGATGATGCCGATTTCTTTAGCAATTTCTTCTCTCTGCTCCCGGATTTGAACTCCCATCACCTAATTTTGGGGGCAGACTTAAACTGTGCCCTCAATCACACTCTGGACCGCTCCACTGTCTCCTCTAGACCACTGTCAAACTCAGCTCGAGTGGTGAACTCCTTTGTGGAAGAATACGGCATGGTGGACCCATGGCGATTTAAGAACCCAACATCTAAACAATTTTCATTTTTTTCTACAGCGCAGCAGTCATTCTCCAGAATAGATTACTTCATTTTAGACAAAAAGTTACTCTCTGTGCTTGAGTCCAGTGACTATGAGAGCATTGTTATTTCTGACCACAGCCCAGTGACCATGAAACTTTGTTTTCCAAACCATGTACCACCACAAAGGATCTGGCGTCTAAACCCACGCTTATTATTAGATGAAGATTTTATTAAGTATATTTCCACGCACATCGATACCTTTCTTGAAATAAACCGTCAACCAGAGATGAGTATAGGCACTGTATGGGAGGCCATGAAGGCTTATCTTCGTGGGCAAATAATATCATATTCAATCAGTATTAGCAGGAAAAAGACAAAGCGAATGACAGAACTTGTTAATCGGATCAGAGACATTGATAGAATACACTCAACAAAGCCCTCTGCTGAACTGTATAAGGAACGCATTACAGTGCAGGTGGAATATGACTCTCTGGCATCCACCTACGTAGAGGACCTTCATCTGAGATCTAGGCAGACCCATTATGAACACGGGGAGCGGGCCAGTAAACTACTCTCCCATCAACTAAGGCAGTCGGCTGCAGACAGTTTAATTGCGGAAATTGGAACGGTAAATGGGGACACCATTTCAGATCAGAGGGGCATTAATGATCAATTTAAGAGTTTCTATGAAGATCTTTATTCATCAGAAGTCTTGGATGACTCTCTGACAACTAACTTTCTAAAGGACCTTAAGCTTCCAACACTGGATCCTGACGGTGTCTCGGCTTTAGAGGGGGACATTTCTAATGAGGAGATAAACCGCGCTATTAAAAGTATGAAAAGTGGAAAAGCCCCCGGACCGGACGGCTTCCCTACTGAATTCTATAAAAAATTTGCTGGCAAACTGACACCTGTGCTGCGCGAAGTATATGCAGAGGCACTCCAGCAGGATTCACTGCCCCCCACGTTAGCTCAGGCGGTAATAACAGTCATCCTTAAAAAGGGCAAAGATCCAGCGAAATGCGACTCCTACAGACCAGTAAGTCTAGTCTGTTGTGATAACAAAATTCTCTCCAAAGCTTTAGCTCTGCGCCTTGAGACTGTTCTGCATAGAATCATCCACCCGGACCAAACAGGGTTTGTAAAAGGCCGACAGTCTTTTGGGAATCTTCGGCGTCTATATAATATAATTTACTCAAATCCAGGACTCTCTCCAGAGGCCCTCATCTCTCTAGACGCACACAAAGCCTTTGATCGCATTGAATTTGACTACCTATTTGTAGGGATGCACCGAATATTCGGCCACCGAAAATTATCGGCCGAAAATGGTTAAAAAGGCCCTTTCGGCCGAAAGGGTTTTAGCACCGAAAAAATATCACCGAATGTCAGAACAGGCTTATTGGTAACCTAATGTGTTGTTGTGATGACGTAATAAAGACGCGGCGACCATGCTTGCTGCTGGCTCACAGGGGGGGGGACATTGACCTTTGTCATCGAGATTGCCCTGAGCCTTTAACAAATCGTATTAAATAATCTGATGACAGACTGTAAACAGAATAGCTGAAATGTTAACAAACTAAATAACTCAGTTACCTCTAATCATTAACCCATGTTTGTATAATGTAGTTAACTCCGTGTGTTGCTGCTAGCATACAGAACACCTGACGTGGAAACGTTACTCCTGGATGGGGCTACAGAGCTGCTAGAAAGACGGTCGAACCCGGTACATTCCTCCGTCTGCATGCGGTGCACTTTTGCTAAATGTTTAGACAAATTGCTCGTGCTTACATGCTAAACTCTTATTGCACTTATGGTAACAAGTATTCTCCACAGCGAGACGGGTAAAGTTTAACCACACCTCGGAGCGCGTTCTCTCCGCCATCTCCGCAGTGTGCTCCGCTGCATGTCGCAGCTGCGTGTGTGTAAACTGCCCCGCCCCCTCGCACACAGACGGGGGAGAGAGATCTCGTCTGATCGAAAACACATCATAGACGCATTTGTTGTCTTTGCATATTAGAAACGAGTTGGCGACACTAAGACTGCGATATAATGTTTTTTAGCAATAATACATGACATATATAAATGTACTGGATGCATTCAAAAGTGCTGAATAAATGTTTTATGGACCCATAATAGTGATTATTATTTAAGTTAAGTTTTGCCATAATCATGTCTATTTCCATAATCAGGTAGCTGAACAACATTGGTAAAAAATGTATACATTATATATATATATTTCTATTAATCATTTTCGGCCTTTCGGCATTCGGTTTTCGGCCAACTGTTTCCTATTTTCGGTATCGGTTTCGGCCAAGAATTTCCCATTCGGTGCACCCCTACCTATTTGCAACTCTTGCTAAATTTGGCTTCGGCCCATGCTTTATCTCCTGGATAAAGGTCCTCTACTCTGCACCTCAGGCAGCAGTTCGCACTAATAATATAATTTCGAAATACTTCCGGCTTCAACGGGGCACAAGGCAGGGATGCCCCCTGTCCCCCCTCTTGTTTGATATAGCCATAGAACCGTTAGCAGCTGCTCTCAGGAATCGGTCAAATTTTACAGGAATTCAGCGGGGAGGCTATACGCATAAGCTGTCTTTGTATGCAGACGATGTTTTACTGTACTGCTCCGATCCGCTTAGGTCCATTCCGGCTGCACTCGATGTAATCACCTCTTTCGGCAAGGCTTCTGGGTATAAGATCAACATGACCAAGAGTATACTCTTCCCCATCAATGAGACTGCGGCCAAGCTTTCATTTAGCAAACTCCCCTTTAAAGTGGCCATTGACTCTTTCACCTACCTGGGAGTGTGTGTGACACAGGACTTTAAAACCCTGTTTAAAAAGAACCTGCAACCAGCTCTGGACAAGGTTAATGAGGATCTGAAGCGCTGGGCGTCGCTCCCTATTTCGTTGGCGGGCAGGGTGAACACTATTAAAATGGTTATTATGCCACGTATGCTGTATTATTTTCAGTCAATTCCTGTTTTTATCCCTAAAAAGTTTTTTAAAGACCTGGACAAATATATTTCCACTTTTATCTGGAATAAGAAAATTCCCCGTCTGCGTAAGGCATTTCTTGAGAAGAGAAAGTCAGAGGGGGGTCTTGCATTACCCAATTTTTTACACTACTACTGGGCTGCCAATATCCAGAAAAAATGGCATTCTGGATGAGTCATTTCCGGGAAGGGGGCGGTCCTATTTGGTCTAGCATGGAACAACACTCATGTGAACCACTGGCCCCTGCCTCCCTGATGTGTGCTCCTTTACCACTTAGTAGAAAATATCACTCGAACAACCCTGTGGTCAATAGCTCTCTTAGGATATGGTCACAGTTCAGGAGGCATTTTGGATATAGACAAACTATCTCCTCCATCCCCATAGTTCGCAATCCGGCTTTCAAACCAGCCCTGATAGACTCCGCTTTCCACCTGTGGTCCCGGAAGGAACTTAAGTGTGTTGCTGATCTGTTCTATGAAGGGGTATTCACATCCTTTGAACATTTAGTCAAAGAATATGACATCCCAAGGAATCATTATTTTAGATATTTACAAATTCGTGATTATACAAGAAAACAATTTCCCTCCTTCCCAGCCGCCCCACCTGGTGGATGGATGGAAGACTGCCTTGGCCTCAAACCTTGTCAGGGAGGCTATATCTCAAAGCTATATAATATTATTCAAGAAATCTCTAGCCCCTCCCTTAACCACCTTAAGGGGTGCCTGGGAAGAAGAAATGGGCATAGAACTAACCGATGAGACCTGGCGGTTTGCAACTGAGAACATACATAAATCCTCCATCTGTGTGAGGCATGGAGTACTTCAATTTAAAGTGTTCCATCGATTACATCTGTGCAGGAGCAGGCTTGCCAGGCTGTACCCTGAGGTGGATCCCACGTGCCAGAGGTGTCATTGTGCCAGGGCTACCCTATTGCACATGTTTTTCTCCTGTCAGTCCATTGCCCCATTTTGGTCTTCTATATTTGAAACGTTTTCAGTGATGTATGGCCAGAACATACAACCAAATCCCATAATAGCTGTGTTTGGAGTAGCCCCTGAGGGGGT
Source organism: Gymnodraco acuticeps (assembly GCF_902827175.1). NCBI lineage: Eukaryota > Metazoa > Chordata > Actinopteri > Perciformes > Bathydraconidae > Gymnodraco > Gymnodraco acuticeps. Next base: position 5,422,073 of record NW_022990501.1, read on the forward strand.
CTCCCTCTCTAATTGCCAGTCACACTCACTTGCGTTTGCAACCCTTCTTGCCCGCCGTATAATCCTCCTCAAATGGAAAGACCGGACTCCACCATCTCACGCCCACTGGGTGAGGGATGTGATGGCACATTTGCAGCTGGAGGAGCTGAGGTATCGTAGCCAGGGATGTGTTAACAAATACTACAAGCTCTGGCAGCCTTTCCTTGACTATTTTAGCAAACTCCCCTGTGCAAATCTGACTGCATGAAGCCCCCCCCCACCCCCCCCAACCTTCCCTTTTAATGTACTGTTTATTTTAGTGGATTGTATTATTTGTTTATTTTATTATTTTATTTCTTTAAGTGCAGCTGTGGGTGTTTATGAATATGTGTATGTGTATGATTGTATGATTACACATCTGCATTTTCATGTGCCCTGCATTGTTTTGGTATAAGTGAAAATCAATAAAGAAAGGTGAAATATAAAAAAAAATAAAAAAATCAAATCAAATGTAAAAAGTTGAATTAAAATATTAAAACAGCAACACAACATTATTCCCACATTAAAAGCCAGTCTGAAGAGGTGTGTTTTGAAGGTGGGGGGGTCGGTGCAGTCTCTGATGTTTAATGGGAGTGAGTTCCAGAGGGAGGGGGCAGCGATGGAGAAAGCTCTGTCCCCCCAGGTTCGGTGTTTGGTTTGTGTGGGGATAGACAGGAGGTTGGCTTCTGATGAGTTAATTGAAAGACCGTTCTTTAATACTATTATAATATTTAGGTAGCCGAAAAATATCCACTCTTTTTGACTTAACCTAGCTGTCCTACATTTTATTTCTCCACAGATGTAGTCCATTCTGTGGTTCCAGCATGACATCTTTGCATGGCTTTTGTGGTGTCTGTGGCAGAGACATCACATTTCTAAAAGATGTGGCTAACAAAGTCTTTCCCTGAGGAGATGCCCACCACTAGTGCGCATCTAAGTGCACAGCCTAGCACCAATACATATTTATAGAAAACTTGGTTTAAAAGTTCGAATTCTGTTATTATACAAATACATCTCTAAACTATGTGGCTTACCTACTGTTGAATGTGTTATAAGATGTTCCTCAGAAGGGATTGAGGATGAGACTCCTATTGAACATAATTAAGAGTAATGAATGTTTATTCCTGTATTTTTTTGTAGCAGGAAGCTCAGCTGTAGAGTCCTTTCAAAAATATAGGGAAATAAAAAAGAGGGAGAGAAAGACCTTTTTTACAAAGGGACGGCATAACTCCAAAAATGAAAAGAAACAGAAATTGGTGAAGGTATGCAACGTTTTCTATTATGAATACATCTGTAATTCAAATCTGCTCACCACACTCTCATATAATGTCCGAACAAATGTTTTATTCATTTGCATGTTATTGTCTTTTTGCAGATTTCTGTTGGAGTAATGAGGAGGATGGATGGCTGCCTTAAACTCGTGAGAGGGAGGTCACTTCCCCTTAATGTTGAACCTCAATGGGCATGTGAAGAACTGTTGGCTGCTGCCATAAAAAAGCAGAAAGCCTTTAACCAGGACTTGGAAGATGGTGCCCATGTTTTGTTGTGCCCTGATGCGAGGGTGATAACAAATATCACCGGAACGGACACCCCTTTCACAGTACAGATGTACAAAGAGGCCATTGGAAAGCCCTACCAACGAATTACGTTGTACATCTGTACTCTTGAAGCCGTTGAAAACAGTTGTAAGTGCTTCTGACATATATTCCCCCTTGTTTAAAGCACTAAACTGTATAATAGTTGAAATGTAAACATAACAGTTGTTTTGTCTATATTTCTTAACACAATTCATTCCACCCATCATTCCTTTCTCTTCGTGGTTGAACTTATGAGGTCAAATGGTCTTTTATGAATAGTGGCAGAAGAAATGGAATTTAAGTATCAACAAAAGCTTCCAAACTTTCCTTCTGTTCAAACTAAATATAAATTCCCTCTTAAGGATTGTAATTCTAAATTAACCTTTTTTCTCACAACAATGTTGGTTTGTTGTGCCCCAATGTAAATCCTAATGTGAGAGTGAAAAGGACGGTCAACAATTTCTTAGGTTACACTGGAACAACCTCTTCAAGTGACGAGGACAGTGTGGTTGTCGTAAAGTTGCCATCTGGAGACAGTCTTGCTGACACCGTGGTCAGTTTGGATCTATCGTGGCATTTATTCTTAATTAAGTTAATTTGATTTCAGTCAGTCATTTGTGTGTTGTATGCAGGTGGGACTTTCCAAATGAACAGAGAAAACAGTTTGCCAGGGTAAAATAAAACATTGTCAACATATTATTTTGTGCCACAAGAAGCAGAATGTTTTAACAGTACAGTAGTTTGAATATATTTTTTGTTTACCTTTATCAGATCTCTCAGGCACCCACAACCAGCGTCTGATCGGGTAAGACTAATTAAAAATGTAATTATACCATGTAGGTTTGAATTTGTGAACATGAAATCAATAAATACCTTTATGTGCTAATGACACTGTCATTAGATCAACTACATCATTATTATTTCCTGGGTAAAAATAGGATGGAGCACCAACACCATTCCAGGAAGAGGTCCAGTCTGCCCCGGGTCAGAACACCTTCTATAGGTAAACGATGTTGACAGTTGCATCGTGACACAGTTGTTTGGTGTGTATTTTTATTTTTCGTTTGTATAGCCTCCAATCCCAGTGGGTAACATTGCCAGGAAGCAGAAAGATTATACTTTTATACATTTCCAAAGGACACCGACAACATCTTACGTCTTAGTGAAGACGATACAAAAAACACCCACAAATATTTTTCAAAGATCAGATATTGTTTCTTGCATCCATTTCAAATGTTTACAAGGATTGTGCAGGAGTATGACAAAGTGCTGTTGTCAGTTTAGAACCCAATGTATTAAAAATAAAGAACAGGAAGAGGATCGACATCCTTTTGTAAATATGACTGTCATGCATATATTATGTATTTGAAAGTAATTATTCAACTGTCTTCTCACTGCAGCAACTACACAAATGTGTATGCTCCGATCATTATTGACAGCCAGTCTGAGCCAGAAGAGGAAACGGAGCAAACTGCAGAGGAAAGGTATTAATTGTTACTATTACCACTTAATTTTTTTATTCTATACTGTAAATCTTATTACTAGCTTCATCATTTAATATTACAATACATCACTTTGTCTTTCCCAGCACAGAATACCTGACTGCGCCAGACGTTTTTGCAGAACTCTCTGCAAAAATAAAAAATACCTCTTGCAGCAGGTTTAATATTAACCGATCCAATGTATGGGATGGAGCAATCCACGGCTTCAAACGGGCCTCATTCGATCCCTCTCATCAGATGCAGGTTAAGTTTACTGACGATGAGGGACAAACTGAGGATGGAGTGGACACTGGTGGTCCCAAGCGGGAGTTCCTGACCCTCCTTATGGAATGCCTGAGAATGAGAAGAATATTTGATGGTCCACAGGACAGGAAATTCCTCACGTTCGACAATGCAGGTAATGATGTTCGCAAATCTGTCTTATGTTCAATACTGTACTGTAAATATAGGAGCTGCTTATGGATTTTGCAGCTGGATTTACGTGACAATTAAATTATCTTATACTGTATATCTTTATGATAACGTGGCAACTGTTGGTTAACGTGATAATAATTTGACAAAAAATATATATATATCAAGAGCTGCAAAAGATGACGAATACTTTCATGCTGGGAGGATGATTGCAACTTCTATAGTTCATGGTGGTCCAGGCCCCCGCTTCCTGTCAGAGACGCTCTACCAGCACCTCACTGGAATGAAAAACACCAACATTGAAGCCATCATTGAAGACATTACTGATGACACTATGAGAGCTTCCCTGCTTGAGGTAGGCTGGCATATTAGGTTACAATTATTGAGAATATATATTTTTAATTTGATAAATTACCTGTCTTCCTTCATATGCGAGTTTGACAGCATATTGATTTATGTTTATGGATTATGATTGTTTTCTATCGTAGATATCCAGCGCAGCTACATTGGAGGAACTACATACATCAATCGACAGAAATTCCAGCTTGTTGCAGACTGCAGGTTGCTTGCAGTACCCTGATGGTGTGGATGGAAAAACGCAATCATAAAGGATTTCATGCAGTGGTACATCATTTACCGCAACCATTTTGCCATATGAAGGTAATGTTTCTGCACTATTTAACCTAAGTTCAATATATTTTAATTGTTATCGAGTCAAACACATCACCATTTAGATGTTAAAGCAAGGTTATAATTTATATTAGCACCATTCAGACACAAAGCAATTCCAAGTGCTTTACACTTTCAGAAAATACAAAAATTGCATTTAAAACATCATTAAAATTATTAAAAGCAGTTTAACGTGTATTGAAGCTCGGAACAAACATTTAAAGATAAGAAAAGCCTAAATCAAGCGTTCTATGACCAATTGTGATACCAAGGCGATTGAGGGTTTACAAGGGTAGAGTTGCATCTATCGATTCACTGGATAATCCTGCATTTGGAGATAATTTTATTATCAGTTTAGTTACTTTCACAGAAGTTATTCTGACTTTATTTAATATATGTTATTGGTCTTGGTCAAAAAGTAAAATATAAAACAGAAATATGTAAAGATTATTGATTGATTTACTTTACTGCATGTAAAACCCAGAGGTCATTAAGAAATGAAGTAGATCTAAAATTGGTTCTAATACTTTTTTCAGATATTGTTACTAACCTGGCGATAGGTGATAGTAGATTGATGGGTCTTTGTGTCTAATGTTTCCTAGATTCAAAGACGGACTTGAAGCCTTGGATGTGATTCATGCTTTGGAGCAGCATGGAAGTGTTTTCAGAGCTTTTATGTGCTCAAGTGTGGTAGAGCTGACTTCTGCCACATTGGAGGAAGTCTTTGAGGTTCAGCACAGCAGCGAAAAAGGAAGCACAAGACGCCATGAGGAAACCAGGGTGCTGGGATTTTGGAGAGACTATCTCCTTGAAAAATAAGGTTTATTTGAGTTCCAACATTGTTCACATCTTAAAATAATTACGGTAGCTATTAATGGCAGTTCTATCCATCTTGATATTTAAAAAAAACAAAAAACCGTAATATTACTTTTTCTTCTCAGAAAAACGAACAGGACTCCTCCTCAGTGACATCCTGATGTTCTCAACAGGATTAAACACCCTGCCACCGTCTGGAATCCAGCCGAGACCCCAATTGGTTTTTCACCGGACATCTCGCTTTCCAATCGGCAGAACCTGCTCAAACACAATAGAAATACCAATGTCAAGCACCTACGAACAGTTTGAAAGCAACATGGACTTTGGAATCCAAAATTCGCCTGGTTTTGGACTTTATTGAAAGCTGGGCTTACAATTTACAAATTAGCCATGTTCTTCATAGTTATATAGTTCGCAACACAAGACTCCCAGGTCAAGGGTTGCATTAGACCACTCGTTCTTTGAAGGTTCTCAAAGTGTTCCTGGAAGTGGTCCACATAGACTGTTGGTCGAGTCCAGAACAAACTGGCCCAAGTCGTCTTGTGGGACTGGGAACCCACAGTCAGTTCCACCGTACCTGGATGTGCAATATGTTCAACAGTTTATTATTCACATGTACAAAATTGTTCTTGAATGTTGTTTTGTTGTTGAACTTCTTTGAAAATTAGAAAAGTTACTGTCACTTAATAGTAGACATTATTTGAGTAATAACTGAGTGACTGACTGAGGTGAACAGATTATGACACAATCTTAAGTTATAGTGAAAAATGTACTTTGGGGCAACTGATTTTTTCTTAGAATTTTAGGCAGTTACTAAAAATAAATCTGAACAAAATTGAGAAATATGTTTAATTGATAGAAACAAACCTGTGTGGCAGGTTGTACATGACATCTGGTTTCCCGGATGGACAACGAGACTGGTTTACAGGTCTGATAATATGCGTATTCCACTTTTCCCTGCATTCGTCAAGGTCCCTCTGTAGCACACCCATGAAGACAAACTGCACTAGGCATGTGTGCGCATGACTGCCACTGAAGTGATGTTTTTCTCTCAGGTCATTCATGAGATCCATCCAAAATTGAGACCTGAAGAAACAGATTCAAATGAGAGCTTTTTTTTTATACATTGATGATTTCCATGTAAAGGGATTCAAAATAAATATAACAAATAACAGTAAACCTGTGGTATCAAATAGTCATATTTATAAGAACTGTATTAAGGAACAGAGATAAAGGGGTAATCTGTGTTTTAACTGATGATTCCGATCAATTAAATTAAAAGGAAATCAGCAACCACACTAGGCATACCATGTTTTGGCTGTGCCTGTGGTGCAGTTTAGTTGTAAAACAATTATTGTAGGAGATCGGAACTAATACACTGAATATATAATTACATAACTTTTTATAGATATACTATGTTCACTGTCAAGGATGTAAAAAAAAAAGAAAGAAGCACCACACCTCTGTTTTCTGAAGTACGACCACCAGCTTTCAATTCTTTGATTTGCTGTTGAAGAGCCATACATGTGACTGGCAGCCCCAGCAAAATGGTCAGTGTGTCTTGATCTTAAAGCACACTGGATGGCTGCCATTGTGCCGTTTTCAGTGCTGCAGTCTGTACGCAGCCTCATAGGTATGACTCCATGCTCTGTGACACAACGTATGTAATTTTGAGCAATGACCCCAGGGTCATTGTTTGTTGCTCCACACTTCAACCACAATACTTTTCTGGAGTAGCCATCAATACATCCGCTGATGGCCAAACCATAGGGCTTTAGCTTATCATAGCCATCAACATGCCAGACGTGGTTGGGTCCTTCAGAGCTGTATGTTCTTCGTACAAATCTTCTATTACTGCGAAGTTGAACTCCAGAGGGATCAAGCTCTCTCATCAAGTTCATGACCTCATCCCTTTTTACAGTAAGGGAGTGCTTTTGCCGCAATGTCTGACACATCGAGCGGTAACCGTAATGCTGGCCAGGTCCATTTAGCTCCTCTTGAATGGCAACACGAACATTAGCCAGAGGGGAGTAGTTTTTTTTCCTTGATAATGAAAGACTTTTTAATTTACTCTTTAAAGTACGCAAACTCATTTTTACATTGTGGGTAGTTTCCAGAAAATCCAAAATGTCATCATAGCTGAAGCCATCATGAAAGTATTTCCGAATGAGGTCCTCTTCTGTGGGGCTGTCAGATGCTGATTGTAAAAAAAAAAAACACAAGGAGAAAAAGAAGAAAACATCATGCCATGGCTCACTGTCTCAAAATCTGATTCTAAATGTATAATGTTCTCTATAAAGATAGAACTAATACACAATTATGAATGTAACATATAAGCTGTTTAGTGTATTTAATCATGCATTGGTCTACAATTTAATGATGGCTTCTACATAGTTCACATAAACAGACAATGAAAAAATGTGTCCTTCATGCTGATAACTAGTGTATGCATCTGTCAATTACTATTCTAAACAGAGTAGTGTGTTGAATCCTTATTTCTTGCATTTGAAACAGATACAATAAAAAAAAAGTGAACTTACTGTTGTGTTCAACTTCTGCCAAAAACTGTACATGTTTGCCACAGGAGCCACAGAACACTTGAACTGTCCCCAGATGCTGGCCACAGAAAGGACAAAACATGGCGGCCTGAAAAGACATACATTGATGTAGTAAATCCATTTAATCAAGTCATCAAAAACACATAGTCTAAATAGTGGTTAGCTAAATAAATAGAAAGATACATCATGTTTACCGTTGAATCTGTGTTTTGTCTCTCTCTCTCTCCTTGAATGTCTCTCTATTTGTTCTTGAGCATGTCTAATGCACACTACTATCCTGTCATTACTTTGTCCCTCTTCACATTTTGTCACTTCTCTCTCTCTCTCTCAATTCAATTCAATTCAATAGCTTTATTAGCATGACCATAGTTACAGGCAATTGCTAAAGCTCTGTATAGTTGCAACATCTATACACAAATACATACATATAAACAAACTGCTAAGAATTCAAATGTCCTTTTTCCGCGGTACTCACTATGGCCCGTGTTATTTGCCTGCAATTGATTTGTTATCTGTTTTAACAATGTTCTTCCCTCACTTTATCTTCTCTTCACGTGAAGCTCTCCTCTCCTCAGCTGGTGTAGTAGTTAGGCACGCTAACGCTAGCTATATAAATATGACGCTCTATGTATAAAAACAAAACTTACCTTCTTATATCTTTCTCCACTTAAATGAACTTTCTTTCCTCTTGTTCGTTCTCTCCAGAGCCATATAATAGAAGAGTTATGACAACGGAAGTCCAAAAACGGTTATCGTCACGTGGTTCATGTAGACGAGGATCGTTCCCTGGAAGTTCATGGCGGGCAATGTGAATGCATTGATAACAGGAGATAGAACTACGATTTTTGGTAATTATTAGTGAATAAAGGTTTTGATTTGCAATATTTATACAACAAATCGATATGTGTATGTATTTACATCAATATGTTTTAAAAAATAAAATAGAATTTGCTAATATTAAGTGATAATATTAGGATTAGTGTGAACAACTAGTTTACATGTTAGGCTAACAGTGCCTTGGTTAAAGAGCCTGTTGCTGTTTATTTATAGCTTTGAATTCTTTAAAACCAATATTATCTTCTTAAACTTGTATGGTAGTCAGGAGCATCACTTTCTAATGTTTATTGATATATTTAGAGGGAGGGGATCTAAAGTAATGCTTTCAAATTCAGATTAGATTAATGTCTACCATTTTCTTAAATTCATGGTAGTTTCAGTAATCCCATGGTAATTGAGGACACAAGTTATCTAAATGACTAATGTCATCTTTATGGCTTTCAGAAAGGACAGGAGACCGACAGGTGACTATCAAAGGACTAGCAGCAGCAGCATGATGATGATGATGTTAAATGTGTTGTTTTAGGAACATCCATTGCAAATACATGGAATTCAATAAACATTGAATAGCATATCATGCAGTTTGTCTGTGCCTTTTCCTCCTTGTTGTCCTGGTTGCTGTGCTGCCTCCTAGTCGCCACCTTGGTTTGCTGTGCTGCCTGGGGATGCTCCAATCGCTCAGAGAAAGGAGTACGAATGTACAGCTTCCCCACTGACACAGAGCGGAGGAAGCAGGAGCAATTTCACGACCAACAGCAAAAAAATATGTGATTTATATACAAACACTGCATTTGCACTTTTTCACAAAACGAAAACCACACCATTGGGAAAGCTTAATGTTTTGTTTAATACAAAAAACAGGGAAAGGCTTGAAAAACACTGAGAGTTGAGACTCAGGGTGCAGGGTGAGGGTCTCAGTGCAGGTATTCAGGCTCCATTGAATCCCCCTCTGGTTCTTGTGCTGAAAGAGGGATAAACAGACAGGAGAAAGGGTTATACACACCTATAAAGCACACCTATTGGATGGGAAATTGCCTTGGGGAGATAAGGTGTGGTCTTTGTTCCCAACTGAAGTTATGGAACTTTATTATTTGTGAGTTTAACAAAGTATGACAAATGGCATCAGTAACAGATGTGATATGAATTTCTATAAAGTTGTCTCACATTCTTGGTCATATTGTATATACAGTATGTAATGAGTATAACATGTCCAGTAAGTATAAAGTGTTTCCTAATACTGTGTATTCAACCACTATGGAATATGTATGTGGGCAGACAAGATTCAGACACAGTTGTTCTGTGTGTGAAGTAACCTCAAGTCACTCCGCAGGCACATTTTGATGCAGACCAGTTTGTCAAGACAAAAAAGGGCAAGACTAGGCTGAGAGCAGAGGCTATACCCACCATCTTCGTGCATCGCCCTGTGGTCAAAAAGAGAAGCGCCCCTGCACCACGATTCACCCGGGACCTGTATCTACAAAGCCCATAGCTCATGATCACAGCTATAGTGTGAAAGGTGACACAGGTATAATAAGTATGAACTCTTAGTAACAAAAGTAATATTTCTTATTTTTAAGTGGTATAATATTTTAAATGTTCGAACATTTACAGTGCCATGTCTTCTACTTCCATTAGTCTCAAAGATTGAGGGAAGAAGGGAAGGGATCACTGCCCTCCACCTGCCAGAGGAGCGCAAACAACAAAAACAAATAAGGTGTCCCGTCATGTACCTAGAAGTTTGGGTTGGCAAAATGGAGTAAGAGAGGGACTTGAACAACCTTGGTGGCTGTCTACTCATGTTGTTACAGTTGTCTTGGTTACAGCTCTCAAGTTTTTTTTTGTGCCATTTCCACATCTTTAGAAAATATGAAAACATTGAAGTGAAATCAACCTCTTCTCTGGAGAACAAACTTCGATTTCTCTGTCTTGTGAGTTTGCAGTCTTGCTCCTCCACCTGTAACATCACTGCCCCTCCACCTGCCATACATTAGGTTAGTAACAAGATTACTTATATAATACAGTGATAGAATACATGTTTAGTATGCTTACTTATATAAAACAGTAGTATTAAACTTACCTTGTGTGTTCACTCTCACTCAAGTTCCTCTCCCTTTGCCATCAATCCAAAATCAGCTGAGCTGCAACATTATACACACAGGTAATAATCAACATAATCACAAGGACACAATATGGCTCTGCTAAAAACACTCACTCTTACACGCACCAAAGTTATATTTATCTAATATTTAACTCCCTCCACCCCCGCATACAATCCCGTTTAGAAGCCCCTCTTCTCTAATTCAACAACGTTGGACCAAATAGACATTAAGAGAACGGAATTTACAATTAAAAGGCTGTTCAACGTGTGTTGCTAACTTGCTTCGGTATCCTAGCTTGATCTGTTATCTGTAAACGTTCCCTAAATCTACTAATTTAGGGATAATCCACTGAGATCCTTTAATACACATGTTCAATTGAATCAGATGTACTGATAATATCCGCAATATAAATCTTTAAACTTCTTCTTACCTTTAAAAGTCCGTCACGAACGGTCTATTATGCTGCAACTCCACAGCTCTGCTAGCCTTGGCGCTAACTTCCGGGGAACGATTGAGAGGCTCCACGATCCGCCATTGCTGTAAAAAAGTGGTCCATTGGAGTGAACGGAGATGTCATAACTCATCTATTATATGGCTCTGGTTCTCTCTATGTCTGGTCAGACATCAATCTGTTCCACGTAGCGCGCCCCCTAGAGGCCTGGAGCACTTCCGGAATGTTTTTTTTGTATGTGTTTTGGGATTTGTACGTGCTTTGGACTTTGCATATCGTTTTGGTATTTGCAGCATTTTTTTGTTTTGTTTGTTTTCGGGGTTTGTGTGTTGTATTTAGTTTGCATAATTTCTGTAAATGCAGCGTTTTTCTGTTGTATTTGTTTTCAGGGTTTGTTTGTTTTTCATTTCATTATTTGCAGGTGTTTCCTGCTTATGTATGCGTTTTGGGCTGTTGTTCTGCGTTTGCACCTACCGGCCACCGTAGATTTGCCCCCGAGCACCCCTGGGTAAATTACCGTACAGCCAATCACAATGCGTGACGTCATTGGTAAAAGACAGACCCCGAACACATATGGTACCCCGAACACATATGGTACCGACAACGGCGGTTCGAGAGATTTCGCCTGGCAAGTAATCTGAACAGTAGCTCAGAAGAGAATCAAGTCAACACATTAATATACTGCATGGGAGATGAAGCAGATGATATTTTATGTGGATTGAAGAGACACTTACCAAGGTGTGCGGGAGGGCTTTCAAGGCTTCTTCGTTGTCAAGAAAAATTTCATATATGAGCGGGCAAAGTTTAATATGCACGGACAGGGAGAAGGTGAACCAGTGGACTCGTTCGTCACAGCCTATGGTCACAGCTCTATATGCACTAGCGGAGCATTGTAGCTACGGCGTGCTACATGATGAACTCATTCGAGACAGGCTTGTTTTCGGATTGACGGATAAGCGGCTGTCTGAACGGATGCAACTGGACTCAGACCTTACCTTGGGAAAAGCTATTACCATGAGAGTGAAGAGGTGAAACGGCAACAATCTTCTCTGCGAGGTGACAATAGAACTGAGGCATGTGACGCTAAATTAGTGGACAGAGTGTTTAAGAGCAGTAGCAAATATGCTAAAAACAAAGCTCAATCTGCTAATAGCTGCCAAGCCACAATACAACAAGGGTAATGATGCAAAGTGTTATAACTGTGGTTGTTCTCCTTCACATGCAAAGACTGAGTGTCCAGCCAAGGATGTAAAATGCCATGCATGTGGGAAAATGGGAGATTATATGCGTGCAGAGGTGGGACCAAGTTATTGTTTTGCAAGTCCAAGTCAAGTCTCAAGTCTTTGCGCTCAAGTCCGAGTCAAGTCTCAAGTCTTTGCGCTCAAGTCCAAGTCAAGTCTCAAGTCAGGATGGGCAAGTCAAGTCCAAGTCCTAAACTTTGACAAAACGAGTCTTAAACAAGTCATCATGTGCTTTTCACCAATTGTAATGACATCGATCAACAGAATAATACTTAATAATCAAACTGCTCTTTATTAGCCACATTAGTAATTTAATAATCAATTTTCTCTCTGCTGGTAAAACGTGTTTTATTTTATTTTAAGAGGGATTAGTAAGGTAAGGCTACCGTGACGGTTCGATTCAGAAGGAGTTTAATGTATAAGATCCCTGATGTTGAGGTGTGTATTTCCACTGTGTACAACATGTTGTAAGGGACCCACAATCTATCTTTATGCAAGGGATAATGTGCAGTGAGGCGGTCTCTATGGGGAAAAGAACACCCAAATCTAGGTCCCTCTGCAGGTGGTACTTTAAGTATATTTTGATGCTAATACTTTTGTACTTTTACACTTTTACTTGTAACATTTTGAATGCAGGACTTTTTATTGTAACCGAGTATTCCTACACTCTGGTACTTTTACTCAAGTACAAGATCTGAACTTCTCCCACCTCTGACCATAAATCCTGAGTGGTTACCGAAAATGTAAAAAAAAAAATGCAACCAGATGCTGCTTATTTTTTCGGTTTTCGCTAATTTCTTGACTTTTTCCGACGCGCTTGCATTTAAATCCGTCTCCCCGTCGCTCTGTGCAACTGGCCTGTACCACTACACCTGCTGTGCCCCCCACCCTTCTTTCACATAATGGTATGATCCTAGTGTGTCTCGCATATGATTGGCCGCATGATGGCCCAGCCTGCAAGGATTCTCAGCAAGAGTAGGTGTTACGATCTCAGGCACTTAGGATGTTGGACGCAATTGCAGACAGGGAGACAGAGGTAAAGTATTGGTAAGATACTTTATTTTTCCAAGAAAACACAATGAACAAAAAAGGTCACTAACTAATCTCAGGATGAGATGACAAAAAATGAGACCAAAAGGAAAATCGCTCACGTAGTGAGGAACACAACTATTCTTGAGCATAAAAGAGCATAGACCTGACCATGGCAAGAGACAATACGAACTGACACTGAACACTGGGAGACACGGGAATTTAAACACAGGGTAACTAGACACAGATGGGTACAATCAGGGGCGGGGCTGACACTGATGATCACAGAAGACACACAAGGAGTGACAGGTGAAAACAATCAGGAAATTAGACACACCAGGGAAACTAACGACAGACATGAAAACACAGGGAAAAGAGACCAGACAATATACAGGGAGGAAAACATGACAAGGAGAACGGAAAAACACCCACACCTAGACATAGAAACGTGACATGACAAAATAATCCTGACAGAACCCCCCCCTCAAGGGACGGATACTAGACGTACCTAAACAAAAAAACAAAAAATCCAAAATGTCCAGCAGGGTGGGTGGAGGGGGTCCGGAGGACGGGCCTTGACTGACAGCCCAGGGCACGGCAGAGGACCAGGAAGGGGTCTCGGGCGGACGGCCCGGGGGTAAGGCAGAGACCATGGATGGGGTCTCGGGCGGACGGCCCGGGGGCAAGGCAGAGTTAAAAAAGGGGAACTCGGGCGGACGGCCCGGGGGCAAGGCAGAGTTCAAAAAGGGGGTCTCGGGCGGACGGCCCGGGGGCAAGGCAGAGTTCGAGGAGGGGCGAAGACCACAGCTCTCAGGGGACCGGGCAGGAGCCGGTGTTGACCGGACAGTAGGGGTGTAACGGTACACGTACCCATACCGAAATTATTCGGTACGGGCCCTTCGGTTCGGTACAGGTGTGTACCGAAGTGTACCGAACGAATATAACGTTAAACGTAAAAAATTTAGAACGTGAACAACTTTTTGGAAGTAATCTCAGGTGCTGCGTCGCAGCATTCAGAGTAATTTGCTCACATTGGGTTCAACGCGTCATAGAGCGAGCAAGTCATTTAATTGGATGAGAGGCATACTATGAGAGCTGGTCAGAGGGATGCGTTCAAATGTAGTCAGTAATTTGAGGAACTGTCGAAATGGCGAACGCAGATAAAGTTGAGCTCGAAAATCCTCCAGCATCATTGAAGTCTCCGGTTTGAGAACATTTTGGTTTCGCAGTTACGTACAAGGATGAAGGACAAAGGCAGGTGGACCGAACCAAAGCTGTTTGTCGGCATTGTTCAACTAAAATTGGTTACGCGGCTGGCAATACATCAAACTTGCACACTCTTTTGAAAAGGCATCACCCGAACGTGAATATCACCGGTACCAAAAGAAAAAAGACTGAAGTGCAAACCCAACTCCCGCTCGCATGTTAGCCTCCACCACTCGCAGAGAGTTCAGACCGAGCCAAAGCTATTACAAACACCAAATATCCTTATGTTGCCATGTTAGCAAAGCGCTACCTGGCTGTATCTGCTACCTCTGTCCCTAGAGAGGGTGTTCTCCACAGCAGGAGACATTGTTAGTGCCAGCAGATCTGCCCTTTCGGCAAGCAATGTGGACAAGTTCATTTTTCTTAAAAAAAACATGAAAATACAATGACAAGCAAGTCCTAATGTCAAGCTGGCTGCTTAGGAACTAGTACAGTTCAGTTCAAATACAGATTATTTCAGTGAATCGAAAACTGCACCTTAATGTTTATTTTTTATTTTATTTTTTTAGTGAAGATTCACAGTTTAATAAAAAATAAAAAACCCAAAACTAATAGTTTATGTTTTGTGAGTACTAGTAGCCTACAGTAAAGTTCAAATACAGATTATTTCAGTTCATCGAAATGCTGCACCTTAATGTTTATTTTATTATATTTTGTATTTATTTGAGTGAATACATTATTCACAGTTTAATAATAATAAAAAAAATATATATATATATGTTTTATTTTGTGAAAAAAAATTCTGCTGTACCGAAAACGTACCGAACCGAACCGTGACCAAAAAACCGAGGTACGTACCGAACCGAAAGGTTTGTGAACAGTTACACCCCTACCGGACAGTAACCAGAGCCGGTGGAACAGGTGTCGGCAAGATTCCCCACGGAAGAGGACAAGGAGTTGGCAGGACCCCCGGCAGGAGAGTAGTCGGTGGGGCCTCCAACGGGACAGGACACAGGGTTGGCAGGACCCCCGGCAGGAGAGTAGTCGGCGGGGCCTCCAACGGCACAGGACATAGGATTGGCAGGACCCCCGGCAGGAGAGTAGACGGCGGGACCTCCAACGAGACAGGACAAAGGGTTGGCAGGACCCCCGGCAGAAGAGTAGTCGGCGGGGCCTCCAACGGGACAGGACACAGGGTTGGCAGGACCCCCGGCAGAAGAGTAGTCGGCGGGGCCTCCAACGGAACAGGACATAGGGTTGGCAGGACCCCCGGCAGAAGAGTAGTCGGCAGAGCCTCCGACAGCACAGGACATAGGGTTGGCAGGACCCCCGGCAGAAGAATAGTCGGCGGGGCCTCCAACGGCACAGGACATAGGGTTGGCAGGACCCCCAGCGGAACCTCCAACAACACTTGAGTGGGAACTCGAGAGAGGGCTTGAGAGGGAACTCGAGAGGAAACTTGAGAGTTGACTTGAGAGGTGACTTGAGAGGAATCTTGAGAGGGAACTTGATCGGAGACTCGAGAGGTGACATGGCTGTTGGGGACGGAATCGAAGCCTGGACCCAGGCTGTAGTAAGCCAGGTAATGGAGTATGGACGCAAAGCTGCCGGTACTGGATCCATGGCCTTGTAGGCCGGTTCTGGAGCCGGAACTGGGGCTGGAACCCTGGCCTTGGAACAAAACTATTCTTGAGCATAAAAGAGCATAGATCTGACCATGGCAAGAGACAATACGAACTGACACTGAACACTGGGAGACAGGGGAATTTAAACACAGGGTAACTAGACACAGGTGGGAACAATCAGGGGCGGGGCTGACACTGATGAGCACAGGAGACACACAAGGAGTGACAGGTGAAAACAATCAGGAAATTAGACACACCAGGGAAACTAACGACAGACATGAAAACACAGGGAAAAGAGACCAGACAATATACAGGGAGGAAAACATGACAAGGAGAACGGAAAAACACCTAGACATAGAAATGTGACATGACAAAATAATCCTGACAGTAGGAGCGGCTGAAGATTCTGCTCTCCTCGACGGGAGTCTTCTCTTCTAGCGGCATCTCGCGATCGGCGTGTTGGAGACCCCAGTAGTAATATTCATGCCGCATCCATCACATTAGTATGCATACAAAAGTGACAGGTCACACCTCTCCCTACTTATGCTAATGAGCTAAGTCCCGACTCCCGCCCCCATTTGGTCGAGGTGTGATATCCCAAGTAGGTGTGATATCCCAAGTAGGTGTGAGATCCGTCGATAGGAGGGGGTGATGTGTATTCACAGGTGTGAAATGCCCCCACTGTTGCGCCCAGTGGCGTAGCCAGGAATTATTGTGTGGGTGGGCCTGGAGAAATGTAGGTGGGCCAGGGGGAGACATATTAAGCGTGGGGTCTGAGCTGAAACTTCATTAATGATTTTAATAATTTTTTAATGCACATAAGCATACATTAGCAGTGAAAACAAAAAACATAGGCACGGCGGCCTCAGAATGTGTGTAAAACTGACATCCACATAGGGTACACAACGGTACTACTACTTTTATCGATAGCGCTTATGCTTATGCTCCAGGTTCAGTACCAACCACATCATAAAGTACGCGGACGATACAACAGTGGTGGGACTCATCAGGGACAACAACGAACAGGCCTACAGGGAGGAGGTGAAACATCTGACAGACTGGTGTAACACCAACAACCTGATCCTGAATGTCGATAAAACAAAAGAGATCATTGTCGACTTCAGGAACAAAAAGCACTGTCACCCACCACTCCACATCAACGGCACAGCAGTGAAGACTACAGACAGCACCAAGTTCCTGGGGGTGCATATCACAAGCAGTCTGACCTGGTCCACTCACACGACATCACTATTTAAGAAGGCACAGCAGCGCCTACACTTCCTGCACAGCTCCCCCTTCCCATCCTGACCACGTTCTACAGAGGAACCATAGAGAGCATGCTGACCAGCGGCATCTCCATCTGGTCGAGAGACTGCAACGCTAAAGACTGGAAGTCTCTGCAGAGAGTGGTTAGGACAGCAGAGAAGATCATCGGAGTTTCTCTCCCTCCCATCAGAGACACCGCTCAGAAACGCTGCCTGACAAAAGCCCAGAACATTTTTAAAGACCCCACTCATCCTCACCATGCTCTGTTCTCCCTGCTGCACTCCGGCAAGAGGTTCTGCAGCATTAAGAGCAGAACAGCCAGATTCTGCAATAGCTTTTTCCCCATGCCATCAGACTGCTGAACAGCAAGTAGACCAGTAACATAAAGATTACATTACGCTGTGTAAAGAGCACATATTTGTTATATAGTATGTCTATTTTATTTATATGTATAGTAAATCTTTATATTTTAAAGCACACTTTATCTTTAATTTTATCAGCACCACGTCACTATTATTTATTTATATGTACAATTTTAGCAAGTTTTTATATTGTCCTGTTCCTGTAAGCCAGTACAACGACATTTCGTTTTAATAGTACACTCTGTGTCTTGTTTAAATGACAATAAAGTATGTCTATGTCTATGTCTTATCGATCCGGTCCTTTAACATTACTTTTATCGGTTCTTTTGGAGAAAAAAATAAGGTAAACTAACTAAACAAATTGTGAACAAAACTAACATTGCTTTTTATTTCAATTAAATACATAATATTTCACATCAAAAGAAACAACAATGTTTTAACAAATCGTATTAAATAATGTGACAGAATTGTAAACAGAATAGCTGAAACTTTAACAACATAAATAACTCAGTTACCTCTAATCATTAACCCATGTTTGTATCCAGGGCCGCCCCTGGCCAACTTGGGGCCCCAAGCGACATTGTGAGATGAGGCCCCCCCCCCCCCCCCCCCCAACCGACAGTTGTTTTTGGAAACAAAGTAGGCTACTTTGCAAATATAATTCCTGTTTATTATTATTATCAACAGTTACTTTTTTATACAGTGAGGTAAATGGTAAATGTCGTTCAGTATGCGTTTACAGGTGAATTTTGCATTTCCTGCCAAATACTAGCCTCAAAAAGATTAAAATATAATTAATGCAAATAAACTACTTCTACTAATAATAATAATAATCATAATCAATTCAATAATATAAATATATTGTTTTATTATAATATAGTTGTAATATAGTCAAGACAAAACATGCTTATGACATGCTCAAAAACTGATATTTCTTAAATCTGTATTCTAGTTCCCTCTGTCAGCAATGCATCAACAACTACACACACATTTCTATCAGTGTTTCTCTGTGTTGTGGTTGACATGATGATGACTGTTAGGAGTTAAGGGGAGAGGCTGAGCGTCACCATGATGATGACTGCTAGGAGTAAAAGTCTACTTTTTATTCATATATTTTTTCTTTTAATGTTTCTTTTATTATCTTTTACTGTTTTGAAATGCCTTTGTCTGAATGTCTTTCATTTTTGTAAAGCACCTTGAATTGCCTTGTGTTGAAAGGTGCTGTATAAATAAACTTGCCTTGCCTTAAGGGGAGAGGCTGAGCGTCACCATGATGATGACTGTTAGGAGTTAAGGGGAGAGGCTGAGCGTCACCATGAAATGTGCAAATTGACATAAAAATGAATAAAAGGGGGAAAAAATGCTCCATGTTTTTTAGGCTGTAAACTTTAACTGTTACATAAGCCAACTAGACAGACAGTGTATCACTCTTCCTCCTGTACATTAGCAGATCAAAGGCATAACATACTTGAATGAATGGTAAATAAAGAATGCTGGAAATAACTGCATCTCCATTAGCCTGTATGCTCTGCAGAGACTGCCTTCTTCATGTTGTGAATTGCAGCTGATGTTTTAAGATGGCAATTGGCAATTTGACTCATACAACATTCGTAAGTTGTACATTTGACTCATACAATAACCCACCTTCGAGTGATGCTCTAGTTTCTTCATGTTTTGTTTTTTGCGCCGGACTGAAACTGTCTTTTCACCGACATCTCTTCACCTGCACTAGTGGCCGTATCAAAGCCGTGATTGGTCAGATGTCGATTCATTGCAACGGTGTCGGGTTACACACGTGCTCCCATTGTCTCACCTCTCACTCTCGCGGGGGGGTGCGCGGAGAACTGAGCGGAGAACTGCGCACAGCAGCTGAGGCCCTCTGGGCGGGGCCCCCTGCGCAAGGCGGGGCCCCATGCAGCCTGCGTGATTGGCCTGTAGGGAGGGGCGGCCCTGTTTGTATCATGTGGTTAACTCCGTGTGTTGCTGCTAGCAATAGCATACATAACATACCTGACGTGGAAACGTTACTCGTGGATGGGGCTACAGAGCTACTAAGACAGTCGAACCCGGTGCATTCCTCCGTCTGAATGTGGAGCACTTTTGCTAAATGTTTAGACAAATTGCTCGTGTTACCGCCCTTACATGCTAAACTCTTATTCCACTTTTGGTAACGAGTATTGTCCACATCGACACGGCTATAGTTTAACCACACCTCGGAGCGCGTTCTCTCCGCCATCTCCTCCGTGTGTGTGTGTTGCTGCATGTAGCAGCTGCGTGTGTGTAAACTGCCCCGCCCCCTCGCTCATTCACTCACGGCAAAAGTTACTTTACTTACTATAAAAACTCACGGTAAAAAAATGCACTCCCTATTCCATTGTCATGAAGGTGGAATCTAACTATATCCAGAATAAGTTTTATTAGATCCAGGCTAGAAACATGTTTATTTCTGCTGTAAAGTTGGGCATTTTAACATGGGGGTCTATGGGAATTGCTCCTTTTTGCATCCATCCCCTGTCGGCCACTAGATGAACTGCAGTTTGTGGCACTTCCTTCTGGGCTTCCCGGCTCTGCGCTATGAAGCGCTGATTGGCTGTGGGTGGGCCAGATGTGCTTGTGGGTGGGCCCCAGCTACGCCGGTGGTTGCGCCTTATGGCGCCTAATATTACAAAAAATGCTGCTTCAATCACATTAGTATGCATACAAAGTGACAGGAGGGCCCGCCCCCAATTGTGTGTGTGTGTGTGTGTGTGTGTGTGTGTGTGTGTGTGTGTGAGCCTGGCCCTGCCCCCTCCTCCCCCCTTCCTGCCATGGTATGCAAAACCTTAAAACTAGAAAATGAAGTACATTGTCTGATTAGATTTTTTCTTAAAGACTGTTTCTCTAAAAGGCAAGTTTGTGATTTTAACACTGTTTCGATAAAACAAAGCATTCTTGATAACTTGACTTGACTAACATTACTTTTTTAAATATATGTTTTTTAGATGCTTTACTTTGATTTCTTTCATGTTATTTGCAAGTTAGCGTCCAAATGGTTGGAAGATAAGGAGGAATGACAATCAATACTGTATATAGTAAAGTGTGTCGCCTATGTAACTGGTTAGAACTCAAAGTGGCGATGAGGTCTTAAAATGTATGGAAAGGGTCTTAACAAAGGTCTTAAAAGGTATTACATTTTACTTCATTTGCCCTGCTGGCACCTTTTATCCAGCTCTGCAAAGTTGCAGTCCTTTTAGCTGCCTCCTTCAGATCTATCTCTCTCTGCTTCAGTCTCCTCTGTCTTGAAGGCATTCTTAAGCACAGAAATGTAACATTAGGCTATGCATAAAATAACCAAACGATTATTACATTAACTAATTTGAACAGTAATTCACACCATCATCTCATAACAAAATAAGCTAAGGCAACTACTTGCATTCAGTGACTTGATTTTTTAAATGAAAACCAGGGATATCTTTTGTTTTGCGGTCCATATCTCATTAAAAATATCTAATGTTAGTAACTATTAAAGAAAGAATGGGGACAATTCTGTTTTAATGTAGTTTGACCATTGTAACTGCTGTGCAGACATAGTGATAAAATAGGGCTTCTAACTAATTACCTTAAATAAACTCACTAATTAATTAAACCAGTTCAATACGCATTATTCTTATTCTTATCATTCTTTATGAGCGCAGTAACGGTAAGGTATCTAATTACTTATTTATCTAGTATTCCATCACATAATAACAGAGATGGTCAAACTGAAGTAGAGACATGGCAGAAATCCTACAGTGAAGGGTTATCCGTGAGAGGGCAATCAAGAAAAGAGAGCGAGCGGTTCTTAAAGACTGTTTCTCTAAAAGGCAAGTTTGCCTTCATTTTAGCAAGGGGAGCGTGTCTGATACATGTTTTTCACACTCGCCTGTAGAATCAGAGGGTAATTTTTCCTTGCATGTTTTAAATTTTTTCACCACACACTTGTGTGTTTTATCTGCACTACTCTTGGGGGTGTAGTAAGAACGTCGACAATCTACACACTTTTTGTGTAAATCGCAGTTACTGGCAAGATACTTTTAGACACACGTTGAGGTATGCAAAACCTTAAAACTAGAAAATGAAGTACATTGTCTGATTAGATTTTTTCTTAAAGACTGTTTCTCTAAAAGGAAAGTTTGTGATTTTAACACTGTTTTGATGAAACAATGCAGTCTTGATAACTTGACTTGACTAACATTAGTTTTTTAAATATATGTTTTTTAGATGCTTTACTTTGATTTCTTTCATGTTATTTTAACACAACATTACTTTTTAGATTTGTGAGTGTAATTCTCTCACAAAGGAACTGGAGGATACACTTTTATGTATGCAAAACCTTAACCTTGAACATTTTTGGAAAATAAAATACTTTGTCTGAATACATTTTCTTTAAAGGCACTTTTGATTTTAACGCTATTTCAATGGAGCAATCAAGTTTTGTTGACATTAATGCTTTATTCTCTTTTCTTGTGTTACTAAGATACTTCTAGTTACACTTCAATGGATGCAAAACTTTATAACCTGGTAAAATATTCATTAATTTGTAAGGAATTCGGTTTCTTTTAATGGCCTAGGCAAATTTTGGCTTTTTTCTCTTGCCAAGATACTTTTAGACAGACGTTGAGGTATGCAAAACCTTAAAACTAGAAAATGAAGTACATTGTCAGATTAGATTTTTTTTCTTAATGACTGTTTCTCTAAAAGGCAAGTTTTGTGATTTTAACACTGTTTCGATGAAACAATGCAGTCTTGATAACTTGACTTGACTAAGGGTGCATTCACACCTAATAGTCCGTGTTCTGGTGCGCACCAGACCACAGTTTGTTACATTGTTTCATTTTTCAGAAGGTTCGGTTTGCGTTCACACGGGCAAAACTCAAACGGACTATACACTTTAAACACAATCATTGGTCAGACATTAAGGGGGTAAAAACGCAAATCCCAGCAATTTCTCCACCATGGAGCATCGGCACTTTCGGCAGGTTATTCTCATGCTGCTGTTAATCTGGAGAACAACAGACACTAGCGGCCCGCGCATATGATTATATAATCAGACAACGTCCGTTTAAAAAACATTATAACACATATAATGGTATAATCGTTCTGCAGTAAGGAGGGGCGTTTCACCGACGACAGGTGTTCTTACTTAGTTGACGGATCATTTTGACTTTACACTTTACACCAGGCCCAACAACAAGAGCAAGGCTGCTACCAGAGCATCTTATCGTGTCAGTCACGTTCTTGCGAAACACATGAAGTCTTTCAAAGACGGCGAAGTTGTGAAAGAAGCATTCCTGGAGGCTGCCGACGCGCTTTTTTGGGACAGTAAAAATAACAGTAGCATTTCAACAGGTTTTTGATATAATAAAAACTCAAGTTAGATACCGTTATTAATCAGCTGTAAGTTTTAGTTTGTTTGAACTTATTCATTATAATTATTGTATAAGAATGCAAACTTAAATTGATTATAGTCTATTATCAATTCAGGTTAAGAAACTAGTGTTGCTTGCATCCTATTTTAAAGGCATTTCTTTTTATACAACAAAAAAAGGGTTTGATTCTATTAATTGTGTCTTTTTTATTGCACTTTGGCAGCAGATTCCTGTGTAGCTTCATATCTGAATTGTCTTATTAGTAAGCCTAATATATACTTTTGTAGCAACACTATTTTTATATAATGGCAAAGAAAGGGTTCAGAGTCTTTTCTTTTTTCCCTGTGTCATATGTGGCAGCGCTGTTCAATGTTTCTTGAAAACATTACCCACTGTAGTATGTGATGTGTGAATAAACTCCAACTCTATATCAACAACACTGTTGTGTAACTTCAGTTAAATACTTGTGTGTGTGTAGATTAGAAAGAGGTAAGATAAAGGATCTGCAGTATTTTATGAAGTATTAATCGTACAGGTCAGTTTTATACAAGTAGAAGTGTGTATTTACCTGGTAGTAGGCTGTCAGTAATGGCTACGCCTCTCTATTTGGACTGGTAGATCTCGGCAGACTGGCAACTTTAAAAGTAGCTCTCGGTTAAAAAAAGGTTGGGCACCCCTGATATAGAGGAAAGCTCTTCTTCGGGAACATCCTCTCCCCTACTTTGTAACATCCAGTCATTAAGCCCGTATCTGTTATCCTGGTGATATTAAGGGTAGGCTACATCAGACTTGGTTTTTCTCAGATCCATGGCTAGTTTTCAAGTGGGGTCCTTAGTTTTAGATGATTTGCTGAGTGGGGTGGGACTTGTTGCGTTGAGTGGGGGGAGTCATCTGTAGAATTGAGAGTTTAAAAAAAAGTTCTTTAAGCGTTGTAGCTTTTTCATCTATGTATCATACATCTTCCCTGCTACCCTCCCCTTGTTATCACAAAATCAATAGTTATACTGATTATAACAACCCCAGGACCGTCTCCAGCTTAGATCTCCCCAGATTATCGGGACCCCCTTGAAAACGAGATGGTGCATCTCAAGGGGTTTATCCCAAAGAATAACATTTCTATATAGATTATGGGGAAATATCATGATGGAGTTTTTTCACTTCAGTCAAAATATTCATGTGTATGCTGTTTTTGACCCAAATATGCATTACATCTACAAAACAGAGATGAGAGCACATGTTTCATTTCTTCGGTAATGTTACAGAATGTTTCGGAAAATGAAGATTCCAGGACCACTTTAAATGTTTCGTTTACAATACTATTACTATATATGAAAGCAAAAATAAAACACATTTTCATTTGTTATGGTTGTTTAATTGAAAACACAGCATTCAACACATTTTCAGAAAAACACATTACATTTTACCAAGTTAATGTCGTAGTGCATACAAGGTAATAGACTTAACGATTTGCACTGCTGCTTCTCTCCGCGTTTCATTTACAGTGATCGGTTTAGCGTTCAATTCACATTGCCCAAGTAGATGTTTAGGGGTCTCTTGGAAGTATACGAATGCATTTTTTATATCAGATAAATGCATGTACATCACATGCAAATTCTCTATCCTTTCACCCGCAACGATTATAATCTGCTTTGCTTCTTCTTCGGTTTCACCATTATTAGCTCTGAATGTAATCCTTTCTGGGGCTTCTTGTGCTTCTTGTGGTCTGTTGAATACCTGGCGTAGGATTTGTTTAGCTGTAAGGACAGGTACCATATAATTGTCTTCAAAAGCTTTGTCTATGTCGTCACACGTTTTGGCATATCCTTCGATGTAATGACAACCGATACTAGAATAGAGATCCTTCAACAGTCTTTTAATGCATGTTCTGGCACTGTCGCCAATTTGGGCAATTCCACAGTATCGCGCTTTTTCTCTCATTATATTGAAGCAAAGCTCTGCCATTGCTTTTGGTATTTGTTCAACACATTCGCAGCAGTCGGTTAGCGGTAGATGATCTATACGATTATTATGATCCGGTAATGGTTCTACAACACCATCCTCTATAGTTAGTTGACATTTCTTCACTTTGTCCCTTTTTCTTTTCACCTTCCTTCTTTTTGTCTTTTTCGTTTTCCGTCCTATTGCCCCTTTTCTTTTCATTTGCATTCTGCGTTTGCTTTTCATTTTTATTTTTATTCGGTTTTCTTTACTTTTGCTTTTCTTTTCTGCTAAATGTCGTTTGCGATCTTGGCGAGTGGTATGTGATATATTATTTCTATAAAGGTTATCTATAATACCATCTTTTAAAGAAAGATATTCTTCATATGTCATGTTATCATAGTCCTCTTTTGTCCTAAAGACCTTACATGGATATGATATAGAGGAAAGCTCTTCTTCGGGAACATCCTCTCCCCTACTTTGTAACATCCAGTCATTAAGCCCGTATCCGTTATCCTGGTGATAATAAGGATAGGCTACATCAGACTTGGTTTTTCTCAGATCCATGGCTAGTTTTCAACGGTCGTCTTAGTGGGGTCCTTCGTTTTAGATGATTTGCTGAGTGGGGTGGGACTTGTTGCGTTGAGTGGGGGGAATCATCTGTAGAATTGAGAGTTTTTTTCACCAGTATAATGTCCCTCGCTGTTTGACTCTTTTTAAAAAAGTAATTTTTCCTCTATCATTTTCAACCATGCAGCAAGAGGTCAAATTTAAGAATAAGTAATAGTTTGTCACGATTTTACGGGAAATAGTCAGTGCGCAATGTCACATCTTAAAGACAGCTTGAACTGGATAAATGGTTAGTCTTTTTCAAACATACCGTACGTTCTGCATGTTAGTATATCTGGCCAATCGGTTTAGACCCTACTGCCCTAGACGCAGGCCCTCAATAGGGAAGTCACGCTTTGGGAAGAGGTGTTTCATTTCACAGATCCACCTTGATTGTTGTTGTGATGGCTGAAGGAAGAGGGACATTCAGAGGATGAAGAAGCAGAAAAATAACTTGTTTGTAAAACGGACAGCACGTCAGTTTCAAGAAAGATGACACCGTGTTTATGCATGACATGCAAAATATATTGAAGCCCTACAAAAAACCAAAAAAAAGGTACAAGTATACTTTGTTGAAAATATCGCAAAAAGTCGTAATATTGTATAATGTATTAGTTGCATGTTGTATTTTGCTAAAAATCACTATGTAGTTTTTCAAAAATATAATCGAAAAAGGAGAGAAAGACAAAAACAAAATATCACAGTATGTTGAAAAAATATGAAAAAAGTAATGTTGTGGTAAAATAACATGAAAGAAATCAAAGTAAAGCATCTAAAAAACATATATTTAAAAAAGTAATGTTAGTCAAGTCAAGTTATCAAGACTGCATTGTTTCATCGAAACAGTGTTAAAATCACAAAACTTGCCTTTTAGAGAAACAGTCTTTAAGAAAAAAAAATCTAATCAGACAATGTACTTCATTTTCTAGTTTTAAGGTTTTGCATACCATGGCAGGCGGAGGGGACAGGGCCAGGCTCACACAGTCACACACACACACACACACACACACACACACACACACACACACACACACACACACACACACACACACACACACACACACACACACACACACACACACAATTGGGGGCGATTTTTTTTTTATTAGGCGCCATAAGGCGCAACAGTGGGGGCATTTCACACCTGTGAATACACATCACCCCCTCCTATCGACGGATCTCATACCTACTTGGGATATCACACCTCGACCAAATGGGGGCGGAACTTAGCTCATTAGCATAAGTAGGGAGAGGTGTGACCTGTCACTTTTTTATGCATACTAATGTGATGGATGCGGCATGAATATTACTACTGACCCCTAAATTAAAGTATCAAGTCACCTCAAGTCAGAAGGCTCAAGTCCAAGTCAAGTCCCGAGTCATTGGTGTTCAAGTCCAAGTCGAGTCGCAAGTGTTTTGTGATTTTGTCAAGTCGAGTCTCAAGTCATACAATTGGTGACTCGAGTCTGACTCGAGTCCAAGTCATGTGACTCGAGTCCACACCTCTGTATGCGTGTGTGTAAAACAGCTAAAAGCGTGCATGAGATTAATGAAGAAGAGGAAAGCTTGTTCTTAGGCAGCATTGAGGCCGACAATGATCCGTGGATGGCAGATATTGACATTAACAACAGAAGCGTGCAGTTCAAAATTGACACTGGGGCTGATGTTACAGTCATTCCTCACTCCGTGTTTAAAGAGGTCTATAAGCACAAAGATCCACCAGCACTTCAAAAGCCAAGGAAGCCACTTAGGGGTCCAGGGAAAAATCCTTTAGACGTAGTGGGCTTTGCCAGTATGCTGCTGAAGAAAGGAGAGAGAGAACTTATGGAGGATGTGTATGTCATTGGACGTTTGCAAACAGCATTGCTCGGGAGGCCTGCCAGTGTAGCGCTGAAGCTAGTGGCACGACTAGACAACGTCACTATGGACACGCTAAAGACTAATTACCCAACAGTATGCAGCGGTCTTGGAGAAGTGCGGCAGCCATATTCCATTAAGCTGAAACCAGGGGCCCAACCGTTTTCTCTGAAGACGCCTAGAAGGATTCCACTGCCACTGATGGACAAAGTCAAAGAGGAACTGTCCCGCATGGAAGACCTGGGGGTGATCAGCAGGGTTGAGGAGCCTACAGATTGGTGCGCTGGCATGGTGGTGGCGCCTAAAAAGACAGGGGCTGTTCGCATATGTGTGGATCTAACTAAACTGAACGAGTCTGTGTCGAGAAAAGTACATTCTACCTTCAGTCAGAGGCGGATCTAGAAAAATATCCATGGGGTGGCAAGATGGTGGCAGGATAATTTCAGGGGTGGCATCCCCTGGCAGAAGTATATGCTGATTTAATCGCAGTCATATCAATTAATGTTAACTTGGCAACCCACAATATTGATATTTTAACTGAATAACATTAGGTGACATTATTGTGGCACATCAGTAAAGCCTTACATATAAATATATAAGGTGACAGACATAATTGAATGAATTTTAACTGAACAATAACTGAATGAGTTTGACTCTTAGACCAGCAGGGGTACCCAGTGGCGACTGGTCATTAGGGGCAGCCCCACCTAGTGTCAGCAGAAATTACAAATAATGATTACAAAAAAATGCAAATAAATGCAAAAAAAACGGATTCGTCTGTATATTGCTGTTTTAGTCTGTGTTCTTCTAATTAGTGTCTACAGTGTGTGCCTATTGAGCCATTTTGAGCCATGTGGGACAAAACCCGATCATGCCCCTCCCTCTCACTGTCTAAGTGAATGGTGTCTGTAAAAACTACACTGCACATGCTCAGAGTATTTTTCAATTTAATGTGTGTGGCAAAATAATAATGACCATAGGGGCACTGAGCTGCCAACCCCACCATACGTCATCTCACATAATTCAGAGCTGATTGGCTGTAAGTACGTGTGCCGCGAAAAGTGTGTGAAGAGGAGACGAGAGAGGTGCAGTGACGCATCCTAAAACCCGGAAGTAAGCTGCGCATGGGTTCCTTCGACAAAAAATAAATGAGATTTCTCCATCGGATTTTAGAAAATATCTCGAAATAAGATCTGTGGGAAACTTACCTGTTAGATAAATGCACGTTTTGTTCAGCCGGATAATATCCACATGTCTACCCTACTTTTATCATTTTCTAATCATAAATCTATCGATTAGATTTATGATAGACTTTTGAAACTATAAGAAGGACTTTTACAAAAAAGTAATAGAGATTTTTGTCCAGAAGGATAGCATGGACTTCATCTTCAAGTCAAGGTAAGACCGCAATTTTATTGAAAATGGGATCTTACTAAGAGAGAACAATTGCATATTTAAATGATAAAATTACATTTTTTGGGTATCCTTCTGTTGAACTGTCTGTTTAAAAGTAATCGAAGCATCAGACTAAAAAAGCTTTTGAAAATAATATTATATTTTTATTTAGGTCAAAATATAATATTTGTAAACCTGAAGAGTCAGTGCCTCACCAGCCACTGCAAAAGCTTATATATAAACATCTACGTTTTTTGTGCCCCATCACTTTTGTACAAATAAAAATTTCACTGGGGGTACCAAATCTATGCTGCAATAAGTACATTAATTAACTGTCTTGTCGATGTTTGTCTAAATTAATATGATACTATTAACAATCATATTATTCCTATCAGCTGTCAATCACTGTTATGATTCACATATTCAGTGTTATTATTAAATAAACTATATTTTTTGGAGGAGTTAATGATGAATGTTCCTCAAGATGCTTGCTCACCCTCCTTCAAATTTGAAAGACAAGTAATTACTATCATATATCAAAGGAACAGTTCAGCGCCCCACGACTTCATTGCAAACAGTAACAACCTTGACTTTACATCAGAAAGAACAAACATTAAAGAAGTGACCAACTGCATCAGTTAGGGTTAAAAAACGTGTATTCAGCTAAAACATATACATCGCTGCAGTTATTATCCAGTGGAGAGCCCTTACCTACTGGCCTAGTTAAATCAAAGTGGTTACTTGTTTTTGGCTGGGCAGTGTAGTTTTACACACCGTCTTGTTTGACTTTCTCAGGACAAACTGTTTTTTGGGGGCAGACAGGGCTCGAGCTTAAGGACGTCCCGTCGTCCCGGGGCCAAAAAAAATAGTGTCGGGGAGGATAAAAAATAATTTTGGGACGAATTTGGGACGAGAGTTAAAATAAAAATACCCTGCTAACTCTACTACAAACGGCGATGAAAATGAAACTGACTGCACGTTTTGTGTAGCACACAGTTATTAAACCTCCTTGTCAACATAAACACACACGCACAAAACATTTAGCAACCCGCAAAATACACACACACGTACCCTACGTAGCTACAGCTGTGTCCGCGAATTCCTCGGGTCTAGCTATGTACTGAGTGTGTGCAGTGCCATATTTATCTTATATGGCTCTGAGTGTGTGTATTTCGCGGGTTGAGTGATGTACAATCCCGTGGAGGAATTCTGAAATGTTTTACCGTTAATCACAAAAATGCACAGCAGAACCAGACCCTGGAGTGCCGGCCTCTTTATTTACTTACTCCTCTTCATCCCCTATGGGTAATAAGGCTGAGATGAGAACCCTCCATCGTATTTAGTCCTTAGCAATATCCTGCGCCTCTCTCCATGTAGGGATGGGTACCGAGCCCCGGTATTAAACGGGCCCCGGGGCCGGAATTATTAAAGACAGTGGTAACGTTAAGCTCCGACGTTATCGGACTTTTTATCGGTACGAGACATTTAAAAAATAGCCTATATGTCATATGTATTATTGCTACATAAACATTATATCGCAGTTTTAGTTTCGCCAACTCCGTTTCTAATATGTAATATTAAGATTTCAACATGCGTCTATGATGTATTTTCGAGCTTTCCAATCCAGACGAGATCTCTCTCTCCCGTCTGTGTGCGAGGGGGAGGGGCAGTTTGTAAAGGTCTCCTGACTGTGTTACAGACTGTCATCCTGGTTAGTGGTTACTCTGGGTTATGTCTTCAGGACAGAGTGTTGGATTTTTTTGTTAATTGGATGGGACTTGATTGGATTCAATATTAATTTTCTCGTTTGTGTGTTTGTTTAAATATATTTGGCCTTTGTTTATGTGATTGAATGATTTACTCAAATAAAAAATGTGAATTATCATCTAATGATTTGTATGTTGTTTTATTTATGTTAAAGGTCACTTTGAATGCTTTTAACTAATCATAATGTAGAAAAACTAATATTTTAAATTCGGGATGGTCCACATTAATTTCCAACCCAGTCTCACGGCATTTCGTGTTCACCAACACGATTTTTAATCTATTGATTCGTGTTCCCCAACACGATTTGCCCCTTTTTTTCGTGTTGCACAGCACGATTTTAGAAGCAATGTATTTCTACTGCTTGCAGCACGTCTTTTTCTCCGGTCGGGTCGAGGAAGACCTGAAGCTGTGTGGTTCATAAAAACATGTTCTTACTCAATATCAAGCCACAATTATTGCTTTTATTTTAAATCGTATAATTTCGGACTTTTGTTGCCGTCTGTGAGGAAAATAAATTGGGCTCAGAGCCTCAGAATACTGAAATCTGTATTTTTTTCCTTCTAATTTGTTATTCTTTTGAAAATAACACACTGTTATTTACTCACCAATAATACACAATTATCCTTGATTTTATTTATTGGTTTAATTCCATAATCTCTGGCTTTTTTGGCCTCCGTCAGGGACTGAATTTCAAAATAAAAATAACCGGACATAGGCATTACCCAAGATCCTCAGCTATGGTTTTAAGCTCGCTTATTGGATGTTTTAGCCGCAATGCATGCTGGGATTTGGTGTTTATATGATATGAAATCCGGAAAACATTTGTGTACCTTGTGTGCATCTAGTGGTTAAAGCACGTTATTGAATTATTGTGTTTGATTAAAAAAATATTAAGAGTACATACTTTCATAGGGGGAAAGTATAAATATAGAAATATAGAATATAAAAAAGCAAGAAGATACTATAAAGTGATCTCTACAATAAAACAGTTTAGTGCAGCATGTACAAAGATATTAATAGGAGGAGGTGCAAAACAGAAAAACGAATTAACCTTTATTTAAACATTAAATAACAGATTAAGGTCTTCTTTTAAATAAGAAAAAAACGTTGGGGGTATCTATCTACAGATAAATATTAAGCCTGACAAAGTACTTAACGTCTAATATATTGCTTTCCTGCAATGTTAACTATGTTGAAGCACTTATTTTAACTGATATTATACATATGAATTATACTCGTATGTATGTAGATAGAATAAGAAATGTGCAGAATATGACAGTTTAATGGTGGAGGTTCACACATATTGATAGATGTCTTGTAATGCACTGTTGAGGAACCTGTGACCCAAGTGTTTCATTCATTGCATAACTACACCGTAGTTGTGTATATGATATGTCAATAAACCTTTGAAAATCTTGAAAGGGATGTGCAAAATAGCCATAATATACAGTCTTTAATTAACTATTAGTAGAGAATAACGAGTAATGAATATACTTTATTACTCGTTTCCATTCATGTCAATTGCAGATACATGTTTAGTCTTCTCAAGCACCAACTATCAAATATCTCTCCTGATTGTTGGCACTTGACAATCACCTTACCTGAATTTTACTCAGGTGTAACTAAAGTCTGATTTAAGGGTTGTTTATATTTCACATAATTTATCAGAATCTACAAAGTAACTCAAATAAATGCAGTGGAGTAAAAATACCAGGTTAACCTCTGAATTGTAGTGGAGTAGAATTACAAAGTAACAATGAGCTGTCATGTGGGTATATATAGCGATTTTCACCCATTTATTAATTATAATAAATAATATATAATAGTTTTACATTTGATAACGCCAATGTGTTTAATACTGGCAACTTCTAATTGTGGGAAAAACGAAAACGTTCAGTAGAGACGTCCCATAGAACATTTGGCGAAACACAATAGCCAGCATCCAGCATGTGTAGTTCTGGGGGGGGCGTTCGATTCCAGTTTTGGATAGTCTGGCGTGGTTTCGTTCCATTTCACACAGCTGTTTGACGCTCTGCGTAACCTTACGGGGGACTGTAGTCCTAAACGATAGCTGGGGATTATGGGTAGTGTAGTGTCTTCGGCCATCCTAAACTCAGAAAGGTTGACAATCGCAATGACGCTCGAAATGTCCCTTATAGTCCTACGTCTGTTTCTGGATATTTTATTTTGAAATTCAGTCCCTGACGGACGCCAAAAAAGCCCGAGATTATGGAATTAAACCAATAAATAAAAGCAAGGATAATTGTGTGTTATTGGTGAGTAAATAACAGTGTGTTATTTTGAAAAGAATAACAAATTAGAAGGAAAAAAATATTTTAAAAATACAGATTTCAGTATTCTGAGGCTCTGAGCCCCATTTATTTTCCTCACAGACGGCAACAAAAGTCCGAAATTATACGATTTAAAATAAAAGCAATAATTGTGGCTTGATATTGAGTAAGAACATGTTTTTATGAACCACACAGCTTCAGGTCTTCCTCGACCCGACCGGAGAAAAAGACGTGCTGCAGGCAATAGAAATACATTGCTTTTAAAATCGTGCTGTGCAACACGAAAAAAAAGGGGCAAATCGTGTTGGGGAACACGAATCAATAGATTAAAAATCGTGTTGGTGAACACGAAATGCCGTGAGACTGGGTTGTAATTTCGGGATGGCTTAGATTGTATTTCGGGACGGTTCCGGGAGGATGGTGAAAAAAGTTAGTCGAGAGCCCTGGGGGCAGACCCCCACAAAGAAAAATATATATTTACACACGTAAGGTCATCATCTTAACCGTTTTTTATGCTCATCGAGTCATCCATGAGCAGAGCATCAAGTTGGCATACAAATGCCTCACAAACTGATTAAGGTCCAAAGCTTTAGTGCGTTTTGAGTCAATGCTGAGTACAGCCAAACTTGACAGTCTCTTCTCTGTCATTGTACACCGCAAATACCTCATTCCTTCCGTCTACTTGGATCCGAAATGCTTCTCGTTTTGCGCTGTCCTCCCGTTCAAATGAAATTGCCGCCAATCATATTTCCACGCTCGCGCCAGGGCCGGGGGAGGGGTTACAAGACTCGCGTCTTGTGCTGCATTCACTTGCACTCGGACATTAGAGATTTTCTCTCATAAATGTCCGATGAGCCACAACTTTTCTTTGAAAACAAAGCTGCCAACTCGGGTGGCAACTAGGGTGGCAAGGAATTTTTCTGAGGTGGCAGCTGCCACCCCGTAGAACCGCCACTGCCTTCAGTGGAAGAAACACTGGGAAAGCTGGCTGGAGCCAAAATATTCAGCAAGTTGGATGCAAACATGGGGTTTTGGCAAATGCCTCTAACAAAAGACTCAGCCAAGTACACAACGTTCATCACACCCTTTGGCCGATACCACTTCAATCGGTTACCTTTCGGCATGGCCTCAGCCCCTGAGCATTTCCAAAACAGGATGAGGAACTGAGGGACTAGTTGGGGGTTGTCTGTCACATGGACGATGTACTGGTGTGGGGCCAAACACAGGAGGAGCATGGCGCTCGTCTGTATGCTGTGCTGGAGAAGA
The DNA here is from genome assembly GCF_902827175.1 of Gymnodraco acuticeps. Classification (NCBI taxonomy): domain Eukaryota; kingdom Metazoa; phylum Chordata; class Actinopteri; order Perciformes; family Bathydraconidae; genus Gymnodraco; species Gymnodraco acuticeps. Next base: position 5,456,250 of record NW_022990501.1, read on the forward strand.
TCCAAAAGGCAGGAATCACCTTCCATCCTGCTCTTCCCGACAGCGAGGCTGTAGTTCTGCGAGAAAGAGAGAGGAGAATAAAGGATGCACAGCGGTACAACCTGCGTCATCGAGTGAGAAGTCTCGAGAGGCTTGCATCGGGAAAAGAGGTTTGGGTCACAGATCAGAAGGCGAGTGGAACGGTTATTGGCAGTCACAACACGCCGCGGTGTCTCCTACATTCTTGAGGGACCTCATGGGACAGTCCGGCGTAATCGCCATCATCTCATCCCCATGTACTCCTCGTCAGAGCAGAGCGGCAGGGATGCAGCTGAGCAGCATTCAGGAGGTGTTCCAGAGCAGCGTATTGCAGAACCTCCGGAGCCCAGTGCTCAAGATCTGCCACCTACCCCTAGACGTGGTGAGACCGGCTAGGTTGGACTTGTAAACAAAACAGAAGCCTAAGATATATATATATATATAGAGAGTTTTATAAGAGAGTGAAAAAAACTGGTTATTAATAATGTTGTGCATTAATGTTGTGTAATACACAACATATCATAGGGTTACATATAGTTCATGAAGGTCTGGAGTTAACTGTTATTTTATATCTCTGGTTCAGATAGGAACAGACCTTCCACCCTACAGAGGCAGAATAATCCTCCAAGGTCTGTGGAGTCAATGGCAGTCTACCCATTGATTCCTAAAAAGGGAGATGTGGTGTTATTGTGCTGTGTGTGTGTTAGCCAATAGTAGTGAAGCCCTACGGGCACGGTTCAGTGACGTCATAGGGAGACGACATGTTATGGTAACGGGCATGTGAGCTAGGAGATTCTAGCATGTGGGCTACCAATAAAGAGACACGTAATTGTGACAGTTGAACTCACGTGTATTATTGAATAACATAAGAACAGCCGCCCCCCCCCCCCCTCCCAATTATTATTGCTATTATTATTAATATTATTATTATTGTTGTTGTTGCTATAATGCATAAAATAAAATAAGTACCGATACATAGCAGAACAATTGTGGCGATGTTCAGCTTAATAAGCCTTGTTCAACATAATTTATTTAGCTAATACTACAGCGGGCTGCAGGCGAACCAAGTCCGCGTTTTGCTGCATTCCTTGATCTCCAGTTATAACGCCGGACTCCGCTAACGGAGCAGGGGCCACTAGCCACTAGCCCCCTGCGGCTCCGTTAGCTCAGCCAGGCGGACTCCGGCGGCCACCACTGGGATAATTGGGTCCCCTTTTAACATTTGCTCCCGTTTAGCATTATGGGCGTCATAGCCATAGACTATAAAAGTCTTACCCAAGTACAGTAACTACAACTAGCTAACGTTGTAGCCTAGCAGAGTGGACAAGTTGCTGTTAGCTGACAGTGAGGCACGTACCTGTCCATCAAAGTGACCACGCCCTAATTTATGCAAACACTTTAAGACCTAATATAAATAAAAGGGTTGCGTTATAAAACAATTCACTCACCAATTCATAATCATTAAGGTGGAATCTAACTATATCCCGAGTAATTGTTATTGCATCCAGGGGTATAAACATGTTTATTTCTGCTGTAAAGTTGGGCATTTTAACATGGGGGTCTATGGAAATTGATCCTTTCTGCAGTCATCGCCTATCGGCCAATAGATGAACTGCAATTTGTGGCACTTCCTTATTGACCTCCCGGCTCTGCCCCAGAGTTTGCTGCTTGGTCCGAATGCTTCTCGTTTCGCGCCATCCCCTTCCAATGAAATCACCGCCAATCACATTTCCACGCTCGCGCCAGGGGGAGGGGTTACAAGGCTCGCGTCTTGTGCTGCATTCACTTGCACATTAGGGATTTTCTCTCATAAATGTCCGATGAGCCACAACTTTTATTTCAAAACAAAGCTGCCAACTGGGGTGGCAGCTGCCACCCCTGCTTGACCGGTACTTGCTTTTGATCAAAGTCAATGCGGAAAACCCGCACTCACACAGGTAGGCGGAGGTGAAGGGAATGAGCACTTTTACAGCCTTTTTGGCAAGGTGGGGGAACTCGGTCTCCACAGACAGCCAAAAGTGTGCAAGTGACGTTTTCTGCCAGACGCTGTCTCCTCTCTCACTTTAGGTAACTTCACTAAAAATCGATCCATGTTGCCGCTCGCATAAAGTTAGCTGAAGTTAACTAGCTGAAATTCTCGGTTGTTTTTTTTCTCACGCTGCGCCTCCCCTGAAGCTCTGGTGTCCCCCCGGGGAGGCCTCACACTTTGAAAACAGCTGCAGTAGGGCATTCTGCATGTCCACACTGAAATCTAATGTTTGCAAGATTTCTGTGAATTTTAACATGCAAAATGAATGCAGGAATGGACCCTGTACTGAACTTACAAACCTTACATGTGTAAGACATTTTGATAAGCTAGCCGAGTACAGTTAGCTTAACTTGCTTTTTCACTAAGCGGCCTGACGTCGGAATGTCAAACTTTGGCTACGGTTACATAAATTAACTGACAAAATTGTTTGTATGAATTACTTTCTTTGTCTTTGAGTTACCATGTCCATTGGGGGAGGTTACTTCCTGGTTCAGCAAAGGGCGTGGCCGAGCGCTGAGGACTCATAAATACTGCAAGGAGCCAATTGGGACAGATTGGGACAATCCACCTGCTTCCATGTTAATGGGGGGATTTGGGTTTTGTCAGTGTCCTTTGTGTATTCTGTTACTATTAATTATCCCTTGGTTTCAACTTGGTTTGAAACAGGCAGATTTGACATCTCAACAGTGTGCTCTATCTCAGGGGTTCCCAACCCCCGGGCCGCGGACCGGTACCGGGCCGCGGAGGTGTTACTGCCGGGCCGCGAAATAGCTGTGAGTTTATCGTAATATTTGCAGAATTATAAATATATAAAAATATTTTATCATAATATTTTTTTAAAAAGTGTTTAATTTTTCCACCTATACCAGTGATATTATTTCATCCAGTAGCCTGGTTAAACTTTCACTAGAAAACTGTTAAAAATGCCATTGCTTTTATGATGTTCCGAGGGATTCGGCGGATCAGCCTATGGTCTCAGCCTCTCATGCGCACGAGAAAGTTACCGGTGCGCCAAGTAGGAAGAGGAGCGCACAGGAGACAACTGTTTAATTGCAGACTGTTATGTTTATGTGGGGAAATGGCAGTGCATACATTATTTGAGATATATTTCAAACTCGGACTTCATTTTAAGGATATGTCGGCCAGGGGTGAGAGCTATTTGTTTAAGCACCGGATTGGCAAAACAGGAGAGTAAACCAGTCTGCCTTGATCTATGAATTCATGTCCGGGACTCTCACAGTATCTGCTGCCCGCAGCTGTTTTATAGAATGAAAACCTCCTTCACTTCATGAAATGGCTGCAGGCAGCATCAGGAGGCAGCGGGACGTATACTCCGCCTCTGAGAAGTAAAGCACCAGCGGGTAAAGATGTGCCTTTTTACGCACCGCATTCGCTGTGTTTACCTTCATCAGAACAGCTTAAGAGTGACTGCAGGCTGCTACGTGTTAACCACACACACCTCTACACACATCTCTACACACATCAAACTGCCCGATTACTCCCCCTTTTATTAGTTTTATGAAGGAGATGTCCAGTTACCAAGGCGCATGATGTGTGTGTGTGTGTGTGTGTGTGTGTGTGTGTGTGTGTGTGTGTGTGTGTGTGTGTGTGTGTGTGTGTGTGTGTGTGTGTGTGTGTGTGTGTGTGTGTGTGTGTGTGTGTGTGTGTGTATGTGCTCTGCTCAGCTCAGCTATGTGTGTTCGGTGTGTTTGTGAGTCGCAGCTCGTCTCAAACAAGCATTTGTTCTGTTGACCGTTTTTGTCCCTATAGTTTGTCGTTAGTTTTTGTTTATTAAATATTGTCAGACTATATTACTTCGGTGTGGACTTTCTATAGCCAAGCTTAGCCTCGGCGACTCAAACTGGACTGGGAATTGAGCCGCCACAATAATAATACAAATTATGATTATTACCTTACTTTTGTCTATTTTTATTACTCTGTGTTGCGTTTTTAAGGCGCAATGCCAAGACACATTCTTTGTATGCTTGCATTGGCTAATGAAACAGATTCTGTAGTAGGCTATTGTAATCTCTGAAGGTGACTCATTTTGGTCACTATTTCCATAAAACAAAAACAAAAAAAAAGCTTCTATATATTGGGCCTTGAAAGTGCTCTCTGAAACTATATGCCTGGGATGGCTTGTGACCATGGCATGAGAAAATGAAAACTTTGCCGTAGAGGTACACCAAATACATTGTTGGAAAGGTCTTGACCTGGAGAGTAACATATGTCAGTATGAAGATTCCACATGGCTCCTGCTTTGAAATACTGACCTTTGAACTTTGATCTTGGTGCATGTCTGAAGGCTTATAATTAAGCAACAAAAGGGACTACAGACATGGGACATTACTGTTATAGAGGGCTCTTGACCTTAGCTATCATGTGAGTATAGTCAAAACTGGGGGCACTGTCAAATTTGGGTCAAATATGGTTAACATTTATTTTTACCCATTTCACAATTTGATATTTAAAATCTGATTACACAAATGTGTTTACCATCCCCTTAAACCCTCAGTGTATTATGTGTGTAATAATTCAGTATTTATAACATGTTTTTTTACCAATGTTAGGAAAAACACTAATATATTTAAAAACTACAATTCCCTAGAGCCACGCTATACAGCTTGGTACAAATCAGCACCACAGTTGTAGTTCTTCCGGTTTGCAAAGACATAGGGTCTTAAAAATATATATCTACTAAGTATATAAAATATCTAGTATAGCCAAACTAGTAATTACACTGCATCAAGATTATGTATATTGAGAAAAAGATGTTGGTTTATTTAAGATATTTTAGATATTTTAGCTATTCTAGAAATGGGGTTTTTCGGTTGGTTCTTTCTTTTTTGGTTACTGTGCTCTTCTACAGTACAGTACATTGTTGGTTACTGTGGTTATCTACAGTACATTGTTGGTTACTGTGATCTTCTACAGTACATTGTTGGTTACTGTGATTATCTACAGTACATTGTTGGTTACTGTGATCTTCTACAGTACATTGTTGGTTACTGTGATTATCTACAGTACATTGTTGGTTACTGTGATTATCTACAGTGCATTGTTGGTTACTGTGATCTTCTACAGTACATTGATGGTTACTGTGATTATCTACAGTACATTGTTGGTTACTGTGATTATCTACAGTGCATTGTTGGTTACTGTGATCTTCTACAGTACATTGTTGGTTACTGTGATTATCTACAGTACATTGTTGGTTACTGTGATTATCTACAGTGCATTGTTGGTTACTGTGATCTTCTACAGTACATTGATGGTTACTGTGAATATCTACAGTAGGCTACATTGTTGGTTACTGTGATTTTCTACAGTAGATTGTTGGTTACTGAGATTGTATACAGTTGGGACATTACTACTGATATTTTTAAAGTAATTCCAGAGGTACTGTAATTTTTGGTTGGAAACACGGTATTATACTCTAAAATAGTATACAGTAATTTACTGTGCACAAACACTGTAAATAACTGTGGATTTCACAGCCATTTTTTACAGTGCATTAGCAGACAGTGACAGAGAGCACAAAGGTGACACATCTCCCAATCCACCGTGGATAACCTGGCTGGCTGACATCGAGGTTACAGACACACAGAGATAAGCTGATAATTGAGTGTGGCAGCTCTGGGATCAGAGGGCTGTATGTGGGGGGAAAGACCTTTGGTTTTTTATATAAAAATAGTGAAGCTGATGTAAAATTTGGTTTCTACTTCTGAATTTGTGACCTGCATCTTTGCCTTTTGAAAAAATCCAGGCTCTTTTTTTGCAAGTACAAGTTGTTTATCTGCTGTGAGATGGAAAAAATGCTATTCAGCCTTCTGTTGACATGCAGCAGGAAAGAACCAGGGTCTGACACAGACACGGGGGTGGCTATGTATTTTTTATACAGTATGTAAACAACTTCATGAAATGAAGCGAAGAATTGGACAAAAACACAGTCTGTAAAACATGTGGGCCGTCCACACTGAAACTCCTCAGATATTCAAGCTCTCTCTGCCAAAGCTTTCACGGCTTGTACAGAAATGTTTTTCATGACCGTCAGCAGAACCTGACGAAAACATGCAAATGGGGAACACATTTTACCAACTTCACAACACAAAAGAGAAAAGGCTGTATATTTATGAATATATTATACACTTTTTTGCTGGTAGGCCACCAACAGTATTCTGTTTACTGAGGCAAAGTATTTGTTCAGGGAATATGTCAAGACAACCTTTGGAGCCTGTCACTGGAAACCCTCCATTGCTTCTACTGGTGGATGTCTGCTTACGACTTGAAACTCAACCTTGAATAGACCCAACTGCTCTTCCTATAGGACTTTCCCATCAACATCCTGACTATCAACACCTGCACCTCTGTTGTTTCCCTATCTCGGACGTCAAGTAGTTGTGTGACGCTTGACAACCAACCACGTTCCTGTATTGACCCAGAAGGTGACCCAGGTCCTGGTCCAGGCTCTACACCTTGAGTATATAGTCACTCACTTTTTTTGAGTGACTATTGCCACTCCCTCCTGGCTGCTCTACCTTCCATTGCCATCCAACCTCTGCAGCTAATTCAGATTGAAGCCAGTTTTCAACCTCCCCAAGTTCTCCCACAATACACCACTCCACCCCTCCCTTCACTGGCTGCCAGTGGCAGCCCAAATGTGCCTATAGACACTGGTACTGGCCTACCGTGCTTTGAATGGATCAGTCCCTTTTTAAAATGGCCAGTCAGCTCGCTACTCCCTCACTGTGAGTGGGACCCAGGCACTACTCAACAAAAACACGTCTGTTTGCATGGCTCCAAAATGGTGGAACAAGCTCCCCATTGATATCAGGACAGCAGAAAGACAACACAATCTTCTGCAGTATAGTGAAACCTAGCTGTTTTCATTGCACCTTGACCAACTAAAAAAGTGAACAAGATTCTTTCCATTCTAAGTTTGAATCCTGATGGTTGATTGTTGGTTGCTCCTGGAGGTATGTGTCAATATTAGCTTCCTTGAGCAGGGGACACCTTGCATGGCAGCCCCTGCCTCTGTGTGAATGTGCATGTGGATGTAAAAGCGCTTTGAAGAGTCGTAAAGACTAGATAAAGCGCTAATGCAGTCCTTTTTTATCATTTAGGTCCTTGGATAAAAGCGTAGGCTAATACAATGTAATATAATGAAGTGAAAGTGTGCCCAAGTTCAAGGCAAGCTTTCAATAAAACACAACCATGTGTAGTCAGTTTTATCTTATCCAGTGCACAATAATCCCTCTTGCCTGCCCTAAAACGTCAGGCTTGGACTCATGCTGTGGTTTGTCCACATTAGCCTGTGCTCCGTTCACTTGGCTTTAGTTGGATGCAATACAAAGAGGCCGACTGGGCTTCAGAGCCTGTGGGGTTCTTGTTTGGACACACAGTAAACGTTTAACTTCACAGCAAGAACCTTAATTAAATGTATCAAAGAACTATGTTATTATCCTTTTTTTTAATAGATAAAACTACCAAGCGAACCATTATTGCTTGGCTTCTAGACATGTTCAAGTGGACATAAAACAAAAGAGCATTTTTACCCAGTAATATCTTTAGTCAAGATGCCAGATAAGATAAAAGGGTAATGTTGCAGCAAAAAGAACAGTATACCTTGGATGTGAATACAATGAGCTGTGTGTGTGTGTGTGTGTGTGTGTGTGTGTGTGTGTGTGTGTGCGTGCGTGCGTGCGTGCGTGCGTGCGTGCGTGCGTGCGTGTGTGTGTGTGCACGCACCAGAGTTCCCCTGTGACTACATGTATTCCTTTTGCATTTCTCAAATATACAAATGTACAAAACAGACTATGGCTACTTTATAATACAACCAACTCAGGAGAACTTCAATTTCACACGCTGACCTCTTCCAGAAAGCTGTGTACCCCTTTCCCACAATGCACTGCCTATCACTGTAAAGGTCAATAAATACAAGCCCACACTGAATGGGCTTTGAGCTGCTGTCAGTTGGTGGCATTTTCAATGACGTACATTTATTTCACTCAATATAACTAAATAAAATAATATGAGATATATTTTATATGTCTTGTTTCATTTCACCACACACATTGAATTAATAGGAGTTAAAATTGTTATATTCAAATAAGTTTTCCTTTCACAATTTAAAGTTTGGGTGATTTATTGCAAACGATGAGCCATTTTTTCCAATATGTCCCCTTTAAGGTGAAATCATTGGCATGCCATGTAGCACAGTGTAGCCTAAGAGGGGCACAGAGGCTAGATCCCTTGGAGTTGGTAATCTAGTTAATAGAGTGGGTCTAAATAATTGTGAAAAGTAAATTGCTCTTTTAAAAGGTTATCGATACCCTGACACGAGACCACCTCTCAGGAATATAAAACTACACCTTGTTAAGTGATTGGACAGGCTCATTTCAGCAGCTATTTTCACCGCTGCACCTTTAATTATTTGATTTTCACCTCCTCTTGGAAGCCACACTTTTAATGGATTGATTTTTTCCAGGCCAATTGGATTATAAAACCTCTACCAGAGATAGAGTGGCAGGGGAGTGTCAGAGGAAAGGAGGGATGAAAGCAAAGTGTCAGCTTGGAGGTGGAGAGAGAACAATGAGGTAAACAATCAGGAATTCATGTGTCAAATCAGACTCTTCACGCTCTTACAGCTTCTGCATTTGTTTAAAAACATCATTCCGGTCACAAGACAGGCAACCTACATCACTGATTGAACTTTAAAGGGGCCATTCTGCTCATATTCAGGTTATTTTATTTATGTAGTGTCTCTACTGTGACATGACTCCATGCTTTAATGTTCCAAAAGCTCTTTATTGTTCTCATACTGCCTGTGCTGCAACACCTCTTTTCACCCTCTGTCTGAAACCAGAGCCCAGTCTGCTCTGATTAGTTAGCTGGCTGGCTCTGTTGTGATTGGTCAACCACTTAGAGATGTCCCGCCCCTTAGCCTATCACGTACAATGTGTTGGAGCGCTAGCAATTAGAAGCAAAAGTTTTACATATGATGTCATTATGTAACCGTAATAAACAAAGGAGACCCATGGAGGCGTAGGGGGGGAGAGTGTGGCAGAGGAAATTAAGGATTTCAGCCTTTGCAGACCATTTACATGCACAAAAAACAATATAACACACTACAGGAGAGGAAAACCCCCAAAATCATAATAAGGCACATTTCACATCCTGAGTTCAAATTACTTGCCTGATGTTTTCTAAGGCATCATATAATATATGTATACATATTTGTACATTCTCCTTCCAATGAGTGTCCTGAGAGAGACATCAATGGTCTCAGCCATCATGAGAATACCAAAGAGGTTTGGTCATGAGTCATAGATAAAGATACATTATATGCCAGATTTACTTCACTGTGTTTTTCTTTGACTGAGATTTTCTTTTTTTTCCTCTGTGACACTGAGCATCACAATTTAATCAATTCTCTTTTCTGAGCCTGAGAAATCAAAAGAAAAGGCAATTACTGACAGAGAAAATATAAGGCTAAGGAATTGAACCGCAACTGTCGAAGAAGATGGATTGGTTTTCAGTTTAGTGAGTCAGGCAAGCTTTATCAAATCAAATCAAATCAAGTTTTATTTATATAGCACATTTATAAACGATTTTTGGTCGAGCCAAAGTGCTGTACATATAATAAAAATAGCCTACAGTAGAGACACTTTACAGCAAATACAACAGCACAGATTGTTCAGAATATCAGTATGAGAAAAACGACACCCTCTATCCTTAGACCCTCACATCGTACAAGGAAAAACTTCCAGAGAAGAACCCACAGTTTAAGGGGAAAATATATATATATATATATTTATATTTACTGTGTGGCTAAGGAAAATGAATCGCAAACATCATAAAGTCAGGGCTAGACTCATATGAAGCTGTTCTCTGCAGACAATAATCCATGATGTTGAGTGAGACCATCAGTGAGCTCCATTTTCTCATTTACACAGTATGAAAGCAAGTGTTCATTGAACAGCTTATATTGGCTTTATAAACGTTCATGAATACTTTTATTATTTATTATCAGCACAGTAAAGGGACATTTTTGATTATCCTAAAAGATTATCTTCATCCATGAAAAGATACAAATGTTGCTATTAACCTTTTTTTTAATCTTAAATCAGTTTTTCATTTAATCTTAAGAAAGATATCAAAACAGGGCCAATTATTTTCAGCTTTTGAGCAAAAAATGATGTATATCTTTGCAACCACCAGAGGCACCAACACAAGTCAACATGAACCCATTCACACACATATTCATACCCTGGAAGCAGATGTTACCAAAGAGAGGGCCACCTTGTTCTGGAGAGATTGACATTCATTCTCTTACTGTGCTATTGTACATAAGGTCACATCTCCTCAATGACTACAGGGGCTGGAGATATAACTACCGACCTTCTAAAATGGACAACCACTTCTGGGCCTAAGTCATTCAAAAATATTTAGAACTGTATCCAACCCCCACCCTTAGCTACTAGCTTACTAGCTAATATGCATGTACAACATTGAAGTGAGGCACTTAAGCAAAGATTTTTGGCTGACCTTAAGGGGGATCTTCCCCAATAAGATTGTATTTGATTTAACACGTAAACTAGGCATTCTGAGAAGAAAATAAAGTAAAAAAAGACAGGATTTACTTCAGGCAAACAAGCCGAACAACATTGCTGCAAGCACGTTTTTGGGTAATTGGTTACCATCAGAGTCAGTATAGTAGCGATGAATTATTATAAAGAGCACTGCTGTGCCCTGCTGATGCAAAGCGGGGGCAATGTTTGTTTTCACATTTTCAATTTAAAGTTAACCAACATGTCCAAATTGCACATCTTGGGTCCCCAGACATACACCCACCAAGTGTGAAAAGACAAACTGTTCTCAAGTACATTCTCTTGTGCAAAATAACCCAGTGTTCTTGTTTATTACATTTCTTTGTGCATGTTATTTTTCAGAACATTTGTACCAAAGTATACTTTTGAATAGTGGTGGGGACAAAATTAGCCATTTAAAAAAGTTCCTTGTGTCTCAGGCAGGCTCCGACCTGATCAGTGGTTGCGGTTAGCCTACAGGAATGTTCCGCAAGCTTCCACCGTGTTCTCTCCTGTGAACTGTTGTATGGACGCAAGGTGAGTGGGCCCATGGAGCTTCTGAAAGGCTCCTGGGATCTTAAGCCATCCTTTGGGAATGTTGTGTCTCGCATGGTGAGAGTGATAAAGCAATTGAAGAAGATAGTTGCCCTTGCAAACGAGAACATGACAAAGTCTCAAAAGACCAAGAAAACATGGTATGACCAGATCGGCAAGATAGGCTATTTCAACCAGGACAGAAGGTGCTGATGATCCTTCTATTAAGTGAAAGCAAGCTTCTGGCAGCATGGCAGGGCCTGTATGAAAACAGGTTGAGGTGGTCATCTATGAAATGCACGCACTAGGCAGATATAAGAAACTTCAGATGTCCAAGAAGGTCCCATGTTCTTCCAGAACACGTTTTCTAACAATTCTTCTTCATCTAACTGTGGTTCATCCTCAGTGGTGTCTGTGGATGTACATATTTATATATTCAATTCAAGTTTATTTATATAGCCCAATATCACAAATCATATCTGTCTCAGAGGGCTTCACAAATCAACAAACACAATTGACAATGTAAAAGCAATGTAAAAACAACAAACATATCTTACAAGATAAATGTGAAAATACCAATGAAAAAGGTACATAACACAATGACACAAATACAGTTAGAGTACAATATTTAAAATTCCATAAAACGAAGGGTCCATGAGGATGTTTAAAAGGGGGTTTAAAACCAGTCCTAACTGTACGCTGTACCAAAGAGGAAAGTCTTCAGCCTACTCTTAAATGTGTGTATATATTTATATATATCTTACAAACAGTAAAAAATGGTGGTACATAACTACTCATGAACATGTGTCCTTGCTACAGAAATACGAGTGTTACAGCCATGTGTAGTTATATTTCTTTAGTTTAGACAATAACATTTGATCATCTACTTAATATTTTAGTTAGCGAGAAATAAATTGCTTTGTAGACTACCATTTTGACAACTTGAGTTGGGCATTTTTGCCGTCCCCATTTTGATCATTTTAGTTTGCTGTCACCATATTTGGACGAGAGGGACCCAAAAGCCATTCATAGTTTTATTTTCAATATCTTACTCCAAATCGGACCTTCGTTTACAAAATGAAAACTGTTTTGAAGAAGACTTGAAATTAGAAAGACGTTTACTTAAAAAATGTAAAAGACTTCTAATCAGATGTATTGTTGCAACCAATGGGGATGGTAGCAGTAATGGTACGTTTAAAGGTGCAATGTGTAGTTCTATGTCATCTGTTTAAAAAAAATAAGGGTAATTATTTTATCTCTACTACTGGGTCAATACAATTTGAAATAATACATTATTTAAAAGTTATTGAAATAGCCTGATGTAGTTTGTTATCCTATGATTGTAGTTTAGTTTTAGTTGTAAGGCATATTTATTTCATTTTCAGTCATAGAGTATTATAATGTATTCTTATATTGTGTATTGTATTCTCACAGAAAGGAACCTATTATAATACCTATGTTAATCTAAAAAGGCAAACAACAGGGATATAAAACAATTCCACAATCTTAAATATTTAATGTCTTTGTTAATCCTTACTGTAGGCCTTTTTAAACGAGTAAGACCCCTTAACACCTTCAAGTAATATTATATTTGACCTTTTTTTAATTAACATTCTGTGCCATTTACAATCAGGTTTAAGAGCTTGTTAGAGAAAAGCAGCAGTAATCTCCCTCTAGCTGATTTGATCTCTTTGTTTGTTGGATGTTCGCTTAGTGACAGTCTTTGTCTTTGACATTGTGAGAGAATGCCTTTGCACAAAAAGCTGTGGCCACTCTTCACAGTGCGACTCCAGGACCATTTGCCTCCAGCACTGCAGTCACTTAGCTCACCATATATCACTCAGAAATGAGCTTGGCCTGCCGTCATTACATTGAACTCCTTAAAGGTAATCAATCTGAGAGGGCTGAGTGTTTGCTGCAGGAGAGACATTTAGAAAGGTGGAACTGGAACAGTGCAGATGGATGCCAAAGTCGGTGTTCTGTGGGAGGCTGCAAAGCGAGAGCTGTATTGTTCTTAGCAGGACACCATTACAGTTCTCATCTCAGGACAGCATGGAAGAACACAGAGAATACAAAGCAATATTTGGCTATACTGTGGGACAGCACAGAAGGCAGGATAAGACTGGGAGAGATGAGCCCACTGTGTGATTTGGAATGAAAACCACCCAAACATGCACCCAGTGTGCACAGCTCCATCTTCAACACCTCTCCGTCTCACGTCTTTGAAGCTGGCAGGTGGTACGGCAGCTTCAGCAGCAGTGTTGCATTCACTGCCATCGCTTTATGGAACAAATATTTTGATGTTAGTGAGCAGAGTCATTGTAAAAACAATATTTAAAAGAAATGGAAAGCTTTCATAATGCTCAAAATGTGGGTGTTTATTTAGTCCAGCAATATTTATCTATTTACTGTATTTATATATTTTGCTATCAACTATTCAGCATGCATTTTATCATCACAGTTCAAGACCAGTCAAACATTTCCTGGCAACGAGGTCTGCTATTACCACCAAACCATATTTTCCCACACCACGCCGCTCCTCCGCTCCCTTCACTGGCTTCCGGTAACTGCTAGAATCCACTTCAAGACAATGGTACTTGCGTACCATGCTGCGAATGGATCTGGCCCTTCCTACATCCAGGACATGGTTAAACCGTACACCCCAGCACGTGCACTCCGCTCTGCATCAACCAAACGGCTCGCTGCACCCGCACTGCGAGGGGGACCCAAGTTCCCATCAGCAAAAACACGTGGGTTTGCTATCCTGGCTCCAAGATGGTGGAATGAGCTCCCCATTGAAATCAGGACAGCAGAAAGCTTGCACATCTTCCGGCGCAGACTGCAAACTCATCTCTTTCGACTCCACTTCGAGCGATAGAATTACTAACAAAGCACTTATATACTAATAAAGGACTAGCTTATCTAAAGCCTGTTGAGTAGCACTTGAAATGTTTTAGCTCTATGAAACCTGATGTACTTATATGATTCTGTTTTCTTCAAGGTTGTATCTTCTTGGTCGAACGCACTTATTGTAAGTTGCTTTGGATAAAAGCGCCAGCTAAATGTAATGCAATGTAATATTGCAAGATGATCAACTTCAAACTCAAAATGTACATCCAAAAAAAGAAAGACCTGCCACTGAAAACAAAAACACTCATACATGGGACCAGAGTGAGCCCAGTTCCATGGCTCTGCTGGATGACAAGCCACCCACTGTGGGCATTGGTAGTAACAGGTAATGTACTCCTTTGTGGTGGCCTATCTCTTTAAAAGCACCCAGGAGAGCAGATGAGATTTCCAGCAGTCTTTGTATTCCAATAAGTAAGAGTAATTCCAGTGAAGGAAGGACCTCTGATAGTGCCAAGAGCAACAGTGGATGGCGAGTCATGTTACCCTTGAATGACAAGTAATTCGCTGCATGTGCACAGGCGGATTTAGCCCATTGGTTGAAGAGAAATAATGATGAATAGATGAAAGGACTTCTCTTAGATGAGTGCCTGCAGTAACGGTCTCCAGTGTAAGACAATTGAATTCTCAATATTGGGTTTTTTTAATCATGCGTGATCTTTGATGTAATCAATGCAAAATCAGAGCAGACCTTCACCTGTGGACCTCAGTAGCACCAAGTGCTGATTCATTGAAATCCATTAGAGTCTATTGGAGTAAAGAAATGCTGTAACCAAAAATCACGGTCTGATTAAAAACTGTTATAATATCCAGCTTGAACCCTGCTACTCATAAGTACATTTATTGTCAATTCCTCTATTTGTGTGATTCAGGCAGGGGGGTAGAAATTCAGTTTCTCACCATCCCGGGAAATAACATACAAAAATATATAGATATATGTATATATACAATACATACATACACACCTTTATAAGATACATACACAGAAAATAAATACTGCCTGGAGTGCAGAGATGTACCTGTAACACACTGTAAGACAGAGATAGTGTTCAATATTTTGTATTCCTTATTTAACAATCTAACATTTACTCCATCTGTTGATACAAATTGTAATCCAGATGGAATGATAATCTTTCTCTTTTAAAAAATTGCCGTAACTTTTTGGTAGTAAATATATACATTATATCTATGTGTCAAGGTTGTTGTTTGCAGCCACTTGGGGACACAAGAGTGTTATTGGTGAGCATGAGGTTTGACATTTAGTAACCCCCACATCTGTACACACACACATACATACTCATACATAGACACAAATATACATATACACACATTTAGAAGGCACATGTATTTTTTTTTAAACGGTCACGGGTGTCAGTCTAGTCTAGTAGGCTAGACTTCTAAACTGATGAATTTGAAAATATTACAACATTGTACAAATATATACGGTGCAAATAACAGTCCATAGCAGCTTGGTAGACAAGTGTCTGGTGTCTTCATTGCTGTTTTGCATCTCCCCATGGTAGTTTTTGTTCCTCTCTGTTCCCGCTTCTTTTCATGTATTCATCTTCTCTACAGCAAACTTCCTCAGCAACATCAGCACAGTACTGCAGACAACACTGAGCATAGTTACTTCCGGTTAGCTATGGAGTCAAGCAGTGCTGTCAATCCCAGCACATGATTGAACAGCTGCATCCTCATTGTGTTTTTTGTGTGGACTGACTAAGTTGCTTATAATGTAAATAATGATAATACATAATAAAAAAAAGCATACTTATAAGTACTTACTGTTTCAATCAGCGGTCATACAGTACATGCTATCAATCAACACATGAAGAGTAAAGCATTTACACTGTTAAAGGGAAATAAATTGTTACTTAGCTTGTTAGAAGAAATCTCATTCTGGGCCAGTTGAAGAGTCAGACCTCACCCCCCCCCAACACTTTGTTTCTTCTTCAAACTAAAGCAAATGACTCTGAGCCTATCAGGTGAAATCTGAGAGCCTTCGTTATTGCTGCCGGATTTGGCAACCCCCCTGGAACGTTGGTCTGGATGGTCGTAATCTCACTAAAATCCCACTGGTGTTAGTTATTATCCTTCAGTTGAACTAATCCTGTAGCAGTAAGACAAGTGACTTTATTTCATCAAAGAAAGTAATCAAAGTCTGAGCAGACCCCCGGATCATACTGTTGAACAACAGTTCTATTAGCCTTTTTACAGCTAAAGCATCCTTGTTTTTCATTGATTGACCTTGGTGAAGGACAATGTTTCCCCTCCACCATTTTTTATGTTGTCATCCTTTTTTTACTTATCACCATGCTCCATGATTTCCTCAACAAGTCCTCCAACTCATACGACCAAATGGGTCGATTGTTTAAGCCCTTATTACGACCAAATATGTCGTTTGTTCAAGCGCTTAATACGACCTATAATTACGTTTTAAAGTTGTCGGCCTCTAGTGCTCCTGTTGAATGCAAACGTTACAGATGGTCGTTTATTCACAAATAACCCTCTCTGTAAAATCCTAAATTGTAGGATAGTTTGGCCATTAAAACGCTTTATGATTAGATTTCTAGCGAGAAGTATATATTGTACTTTTAGAATCCACGTCCAGTCGTTATGTAGGATCTATAGTTTGATAGATATTACGAAGATGATTTGAGGTTTTGTCAGGAGAACATGTATATGCGGCAAGCGTCCATGTAAAGTTACGGGTTGAAAACAGTATTTCCGGTCTCGACGTTTTCATAATAAAACCAATGATCAAATGATTTAACAGTGATATCTGCAGTACTCATCCACTAAAAAACATCAGTTTATCCTAGTTAATTATACGACATTAATTGGTTTAAATAGTGTACAATGCTTTTGTGTTTTTCCCATAGGGTTTTCTCTTTCGATTCTGAGAGACACATTTCTTTTTTCAGAGGTTTTGATAGGCTAAAATCACGCCGCAATGCACGTCGGGATATGGTGTTTATGTGATATGAAATCGGAAAACCTTTTTTTTTTTTTAAATAATACTTTATTCCGAGTGTTCTTGCTTTTCTCTTTGAAAGTCATCACATAACGGCATTGTAATACACGGTTCGGCTGCATTAAATATTACATATCTGCCGTAGATATGTATTTATAGAGCCCTGATCAGAAGACCTTTTGACAAACTGGAAGAGATGCCGCCAAAACTGAATACGTGACGTGGACCATAAATATATCAACAATTAAACAACATCTTCCATTTCTTTTCACACAATACGTCTCCTTGCAGTATCAACACTAATTCGGCTGACTTTTATATTTGATCCAATAAGTAGATAGTCTGTATTTACACCATAACGGTGCACAGCTGATAGAAAGGGATTTTTTTGTAGTTTTTAAAGATATTACTGATTTTCTGAACTACCTTTCCAACTCCTCATGCAGTTGACTGTTACAGGTCTATAAAAGTTTATGGTACAATGCATAAGCTTCACATTGAGAGACTGAAACTGTATTTTCCTTTACCGTTCTGTTTTAATTTCACAATAAAGTGAATAGTCATATGTTTGATATTATGTTTTATTAACTAGACCACTGGTCTAAACCGTACCTCCTAGTGGTTAAAGCACGTTATTGAATTTAGTTGTTGAATAAGTTTAATTTTTATGAAAACATTTAAATATTAAGAGTAGCCTACATACAAAATAGGGGTCAATGATAGAAATATAGAATTGAAAATATCAAGAAGATACTGTAGTGATCTCTACAATAAAACAGTTTAGTGCAGGACGTCCAAAGATATTAACAGGAGGATGTGCAAAACAGACAAACTGATAAGGCTGAATTTTACTCAGGTGTAACTAAAGTCTGATTTAAGGGTTGTTTATATTTCACATCATTAATCAGAATCTGCAAAGTAACAAAAATAAATGTAGTAGAGTAAAAATACCAGGTTGACCTCT
Organism: Gymnodraco acuticeps; assembly: GCF_902827175.1. NCBI lineage: Eukaryota > Metazoa > Chordata > Actinopteri > Perciformes > Bathydraconidae > Gymnodraco > Gymnodraco acuticeps. The sequence continues at coordinate 5,474,264 of NW_022990501.1, forward strand.
GAATTGTAGTGGAGTAGAACAAAGTAGTACATGCTGCTGTAACAAAAACATTTCCCAACTTGGGATCAATAAAGTATCTTATCTTAAGATGATCGATGGCTACTGCCATATTTGCTAAATGTGCATCTGAACCTTGACAAGTGCATGTTTCAGGCTTATCAATTAACAACAGGAGGGGTCACAGACATAAGACCAGCTGTTAAATAAAGCTCTTCTGACCTTAGCTGTCATGTGGGTATATTAATGCTGCCCATTATGGGCACAAGCCATTTTCACCCATGTATTAATTATATGTTTTAAATTTGATAACACCAATGTGTTTCGTATCCCCTAAACCTCCAGGGATGTATACAGTTTAATACTGGCAACTTCTAATTGTGGGAAATACGAAAACGTCTTATAAAACTACAATTCCCAGTAGAGACGTGCCATAGAACATATTGCGAAACACACAATAGCCAGCATGTGTAATTCTGGGGGGGGGGGGGGGGGGGCTGGGCTGGACCCGTCCAAGTCCAGTTTTGGATAGTCTGGCGTGGTTCCATTCCATTTCAAAGAGCTGTTTGACATTCGGCGTAACCTTGTCGCACTGCCACTCCAACATCCAATCACAGAGCTTGAGGACTAATCACGGGGTTTGTAAAGCAAGGCAGATGTTGTAGTCCCAAACGATAGCTGGGGATTCTGGGTAGTGTAGTGTCTTCGGAAACTCTGTAGTGTCTAAACTCCGAAAAAACTATTTGTTTCTCCGAATCGAAGGTTAAAAACACAAAAGCATTGTACACAATTTAAACCAATCAATATTGTGTAATTAACAAGGATACACTGATGTTTTTTAGTGGATGAGTAATGGAGATCATTTGACAGTGTGGGGAATACTTCCGGTTTTATTATGAAAACTTCGAGACCGGAAATACTGTTTTCACCCATGCTAACTTTACATGGAAGCTGCCCCATATACAGTACACGTTCTCCTGGCGAGACCTCAAATTATCTTCGTATATCTATCAAACTGTAGATCCTACACATCCACTGGACGTAGATTATAAAAGTACAATATACACTTCTCGCTAGAAATCTAATAAAAAAGCATTTTAATGGCCAAACTATTCCACAATTTAGGATTTTCCAGAGGGTAATTTGTGAATAAACGACCCTCCGGAGCGTTTGCAATCGACAGGAGCATGTTGTTTCTTACACGACCACTAGAGGTACTACACTTTAAAACGTGACTCTGGGTCGTATTTAGCTGCTGAACAATCGACCTATATGGTCGTTTTTTGTAGGAGGACAGGCTGGATTTCCTTGTGTTTCCTACACGTGCCCCTGGTCACGTTGTCACTATGGTCATGGTATCACTACCTTGAACTCATTAGTTTTCTGCCATGTGAGAGGGAAGTTCTACTGTTGTCCACTTTTCTATCGTAACCTCATACCATTAACTTCCGAGAATGAGAAGGACAGTTTTACCTAAATCCACTAAAGTGGCCTTCCGTTCAACCTCGACACTCTTAGTTCCACAGTTTGTTAGGACTTGTTTTGTTTAAACCTACAATAGTTAGCAAACAATCTTCTCTTAACATTGGACACCACAATGATCACATTCTGATTACTTACTACTACATTGTATAACAGTATACTTCATGCATATCCTACTACAACAAGCTCCATCTCAGCAGTTCTCCGACAAAAGTTGGAAGGAAGAGAACCGATGCTGACTCGAGGATATGTTCCAATAACATCCAATTATCTGCTTGCAGAGCAAAGAATATCAATCAGTTTGCATTGTGTTTGGGCTGGATGCACCAAAATCAGTCCTTTAATGGCCTGCAACATTCCAGTAATGATTCATTGGATTGGCTGTGTATCATCTCAGTGTTTTTAACGCAAGGCTGGAGCCAGAATACTGATTAAAAACACCTCATTAACCCCACACACTCCGGCCGTGGCTCCATCAGGTATATCATCTGGTATTCAGAAAGAAAACCTGCAGTGAAAAACAGCTCATTGTGAGGACAAATAAACACCACAGCCACTCAAGTGTAAATGGAGTAGCCTGCAAGAAGGATTTCAATTATTCACAGTGACATTTTGTGTCAAATATCCGATGAGTCACTATATTTTCTTAATTTCTCACACAAAAAATGTAATATCTGTAAAAAGCAGATCCCAAACCAGGTGGCTCTGTTTGGTATTGACAGTATGAACTGTGGTCATAAATGATGAATAGAAAGGAAAACATTGTTTTAAATGTTGCCATACATAATCGAAGAATATGAAATTCATCTGCTATTATTTAAAAAAAGGTTAAAGCATTGAAATATAAAACAACATTTCCAGTTAAACAATTTCAATATTAGAAAAACAAGATCCCCAAACATAAAAATATTCTGCTATCATGTTTTGTGCACCTATTGTTGGTACACTACTGCCTGATATGCTTAATGAAAGGCAAGTTTTCCTATAACATCTCTGAGCAAAGGCCAAATTATTGTTACTAAATATCTTGTGTTTACTTTTGTTTTGTTTTATTAAAGCAAGGATAGATGCTGTCCAATCGGAAACTGTTGGAACCTGTAAATGTTACTAGCTATGTAAACTGTAGTCGCTGTAAATATTCTGTACGATGTCCTTTTTGTTTTTCTGTTATGTTTATATGTTTCATGTGGAACCTACTTGCAGCAGGTCACTCTTGAAAAAGAGATCAATGATCTCAATGGGATTCACCTGCATAAATAAAGGTTTGAAATGAAATGAAGGTTACATTGTTCTGTTGTCTCACACTTTAGTAAAACAAATAGTATTGATATTTACTGTAATGATGTGATAATAACATTATGTCACTGATTACATTTTTGAACAGGTGATTAGTCGTGTCACGGAGGTGATCTCTGGGCTCATAGATTTCGGCCTCCGTTACGGGTTGTTTAGTTTTTTGTTGTTGAAAAGTGTTCCCCTTTCCCCATGTCTGTCGTTGATTGTGTGCACCGGGTGCCCTGTGTTGTCTCCTCCCCCCTCACCTGTGTCCTGTTGGTTTGATTGGTGTGGGTGTGTATTTAGGCTCTGTTGCCCTGTCTGTTTGGAGACAGGTAGTGTGTGTGAGATCCTTGTGGCTGCAGGCTGTGCTGTGCTCAAGGAAACAACAGCAGGATTAAGGCTGTGTGTAGTGATGGCAAAATGAAGCTTTGAATGAAGCGTCAAATCACTTGGACAATTGTGTCGGAAATAGGTTCATTTCTCGAAGCTTCAGTTACAGGGACCTCTCCTGGCGAAGTGCAAGGCTGCAGTGGGTTTAACGTATCTTTGCCTTGAAAAATATTCGATGCACACACACACTAAGACTGAATATCATGTTCTATTTGCAATTAAAGATTGATAATTGTGTGTATTGGGTTATTGAGAAGAGACTAGAGAGTGCTAGACATGTTTTTGGGCGGAGAGGGCCTTTTATCAGTTATTAAAGTTGAAAAGCAATGATTAAAACACGTCCATTCTGGGATTTGAACCAGCTGCGCAGAGGACATCGCCGCATTCGGGCCGCCGGCTCTACCCACTGGGCTATCTATTCCTTGAAATATTGAACTGTTTTTATATTACTGATAATTGTCTTTTGTTCACAACTTCTCCACATTTCGAAGTGTTTCCCGAGCCAGAACGACCTATCTTTCTTCCTGGCTTGCTCTATAATGATATCAAATGCAATACCAACAACAACTCAACAGCAACAACGCAAACTACGACAACAACCCACACATTGCGCATTGTTTAGAGCGGTCATAAAGTGTTGAAGCACTCAAGTTTGAAACTGTTTCAACCTGTCACCTGTCAGAATCGAGACGAGGCAGTGCATTGAATCGCGTGAATGGACCGCGAACCAGTCAAGTGATTCATTCAGGAAATGAAGCAGTTGCTGCTTCGGACGTCACATGCCAAGTGATTTGAAGCAGTTGCTGCTTCGGACGTCATATGTCACGGGATTTGAAGCAAGCTTCGAAGCACTGCTTCTATGGAATAGGAAGTCCAGGATTGAAGCTCCGTTCGAAGCTTCAGTGTCAAACTGCCATCACTAGCTGTGTGTGTCATTGTGTTCATGATTTAATAAATGCCCACACCGGGTTGTATTTTGGACGTTCTGCCTCTGCCTCCTTGCTTGGTCGGGCCGCTCAATTGTCAGCTTCACAATTGGTGTCAGAAGTGGGATTTGACCAAGTGAGGAGGTGAGAGTGATGGAGGAACTGCGAGAGATGATGAGGTCACTTCTGCAGCTTCAGGCAGCCGGTGAGCAGCAGTTCGCACAGGAAGAGGAACGGAGACTCCGGAGGCAAGACGGCAGATTGGCTGGAGGCTCGACGGGCACTGACTCTGCCGCTGAGGCATCAGAGATCCTGGCGGAGAACCGGAGATTGGTGCAAGAGCAGAAAGAGGAGCAGCTCCGGTTACAGAGGGATTAAGTGAGGAAGGCAGAAGCATCGAGAACGGTTGGAAAGATGGCGGCGCACACGCAGAAGAATAACAAGCCAAGGAAACCTGGAGGAAAGGAGTCGTCGCAGCCTTTGATCATTGCCAAAACTCCAGAGTTCGTCCGGGATGTGATGGGTTCCGGCAGCGGGGAGTACCACGTTTGCCGTCGCCTCCGACGCGGGGAGTACCAAGGGCGGGACTTTCTGGACAGGATGTTGGGGAAAGTGAATGAGGACATCGAGTGTCTCGATGAAGTGGAGCTGAGCAAACGGGCGGCCGGTGATGCAGCAGCGGGGCGCGGGAGGAAGCAAAAAATACTGAGGCGCAAGATGCGGATGGCAAAGATAGCCGAGAAGGTCTGTCAGGAGAGAGAGCGCGTCAGAGAGCAGAACCAGCAGGAGCGCATGGAGAGGAAGAATCAGATCCCGAAGAGAAAGAAAGGGAAGCTTCCTTCTGACTACATGCCCCCCCCTGAGGAAACCAAGCTGCACAAGGGGAAGCAGAAACCTTGTAGGGAAGCCAAGATTTCCAAGACACTGTGCTTCCAGGGGAGAGGGGTAAGGAAATGTCACGGAGGTGATCTCTGGGCTCATAGATCTCGGCCTCCGTTACGGGTTGTTTAGTTTTTTGTTGTTGAAAAGTGTTCCCCTTTCCCCATGTCTGTCGTTGATTGTGTGCACCTGGTGCCCTGTGTTGTCTCCTCCCCCCTCACTTGTATTCTGTTGGTTTGATTGGTGTGGGTGTGTATTTAGGCTCTGTTGCCCTGTCTGTTTGGAGGCAGGTAGTGTGTGTGAGATCCTTGTGGCTGCAGGCTGTGCTGTGCTCAAGGAAACAACAACAGGATTAAGGCTGTGTGTGTCATTGTGTTCATGCTGTAATAAATGCCCACACCGGGTTGTATTTTGGACGTTCTGCCTCTGCCTCCTTGCTTGGTCGGACCGCTCAATTGTCAGCTTCACAAGTCGGAATACATTTTTAAGGTAACCCTGCCAACCCTGGCTGACATTAAAGCAATTTAAAGAGGTCAAAGAACGCTAGCTCTATAGACTGTTTAATGGTCATGTCAGAACATGTTCATTTATTTACCAATAACAAGTGCACACACACTTGCACACACACACACACACACACACACACACACACACACACATGCACACACTCGCACACATACACACACACACACACACACACACACACATGCACACACATGCACACACACACACACACCAATGTTTAATTGAATGCAGCATGAACATCTGTAAGTTGAAGAAGATGAAAGGTTGGAGAAGCCGTAGTAGCTGAAGTGATACAGATGCACAGTTGGAGTCCTGGAGATGAATAAGGAGCAGCCTCTTCATGTATAAGTCAGACTGTGTGACACGTAAACACTGGAGGCTGTTTCTGCAGCAGAGGCACACTGTGGAGGATAGTGATGCAAGGATGAGTGAGCAAAGGCCTCACAGAGAGAGATATAACATCATGCTTCAAAACATGTCCTTCAGCTCTCCTCCCGAGAGGTCAGGGTGTGACTCTGAAAGCCAAACAGGTCTCACTGTCATCACTACAAAAAGAAAGGCTGTTTGAAGTCTCTGGGGGAGAAAATGTGTCATACAGACTGTCTGAAGTGAATATTGTGTAAGTCAAGTTTTACTTTACTGCTTCTCAAAGTATATAGAGTGGCGCAGTGATGATGAATTATTGCAGGCCGACCCAGAAGTTAGGATTGCAACACCACTCTGTGATTGTGAAAGCGTTAATGCAATCGCCAGAGGTCGAAAAGCTATCGATAGGCTATAAATAAACTACATCACGGTTGCATGTCTGCGTATCATCACCGCTAAGCTAAAGGTAGCTAATGGTTAATGTGCTGACATATAAACTGAACAAAAATATAAATGCAACACTTTTGTTTTTGCTCCCATTTTTCATGAGATGAACTCAAAGATCTAAAACATTTTCTAGATACACAAAATAACCATTTCTCTCAAATATTGTTCACAAATCTGAAAAAATCTGTGATAGTGAGCACTTCTCCTTTGCCGAGATAATCCATCCCACCTCACAGGTGTGGCATATCAAGATGCTGATTAGACAGCATGATTATTGCACAGGTGTGCCTTAGGCTTAATTAAAAATTAAAAATGTTATAGATCAGTGGTTCTCAACTGGTCAGGCCTCGGGACCCACTTTTTACATGGTCAATACATCGCGACCCAACATTTTGAAGCACTGAAATCTATTCAACAAAAAATCGTGCTGTAATATATACGCTTTTCAGCATACAATATTAATAAAAGTGAAGTACAGTGCATATATCCCTTATATATCCCTTCACAGAACTAAAGTATGCTTTTAAAAAAGGTTTAATGAGATGATGGAATCAAAGCTGAACTAACATAAAAAGGCACGCTGAAAACCCAACCCGGTCTGGGGGGATTCTCCCCCAGGAGATTTTTAGAAATACTAACATAAACTATGCATTCTGGTACACTGAGAAGAAAATAAATAAATAATATTATATATATTACTACCCGACATATTAATAATATTGTATGCCATTGTTTGTTTTTTACTTTGTTCTGACAGCTTGCTGCTCCTCACAGAGAGAAGAGCAAAGAGGAGATAGTCTGTGTGACTTACTTTAAATTGTGGGTAAGGGTAGATAGCTCCCATTGTTCTGTGACCTGTCAATCATCAAACCGGGGGTCATATTTCATTATGTGTTCATTTTTATCTGAAGTTGTATCATGGATGTATAAAGAATAGTTCTAAGTTATTCTCCGTGGGGACTTCCGGCAACAATCTTGATTCTGATTGTCCAGAAGACTCGAAAAAACATCAGCAAAGATATTTTATTGAGAAGATGATCACTATGTGACAGAAGTGTATGGTCCCCGGTACTTCCAGTCCAACGCCGACTGCATGCACAGCGTAAGAGAATCGGGCCTTCAAAATAAAAGTTTGACTTTTTCCCAACAAAAAAAAATTCCAATTTGTTTTCTTCACTCACACATCCGCGACCCACTCTAAACGGGTCCGCAACCCACTTTTGGGTCACGACCCACCAGTTGAGAACCACTGTTATAGATGCCATTGCTCCAACTAAGGTAAAGGAAGTGTCTGGCAAGAAAATATCTCCATGGAGAAAGGCCATGACCGTGAAAACAGAAAAAAGAGAATGTCGAAAAGCTGAACGCAGGTGGCGAAAAACAAAACTCCAGGTTCACTTTGAAATCTATAAAGAGAGACTTGGCCTTTATAATTTGGAATTGAAAAACGCACGACAATCGTTCTTCTCTGACATCATTACCAAAAACAAAAACAATGCACGTGCCTTGTTTGCTACCGTCGACAGACTAACTAACCCCCCAGTGTCAGTAGCCTCTGAATTTCTATCCACCAGGACCTGCAATGATTTTGCCTCCTTTTTCACTGACAAAATTCAGAAAATCAGACAAGCAGTCAGTGCCTCTGCATCAGGAACAGCAAATGTATTGTCTCTGTGTCCACTTAACATCAATTCAAACACCATGACACAATTCCATCAGATTAATGATAAAAACCTAGAGGACATTATTCAACTTCTGAAATCCTCCTCCTGCTGCCTTGATATTATTCCAACAGGATTTTTCAAAGATGTTTTGCCTTGCATGGCCTCAGATCTACTTCATATAGTAAACAAATCTCTTCACTCAGGTATTTTTCCACAGGCCCTGAAAAAATGTGTTATGATCGTCCAAATGTCCACTACACTTAATCCCCATGCTTCCTTTTCTGATGTCGAGGAATGTTAATCTATCAGAGGCTAAACATGTTCCAGTGATAACAGCCTTTAGAAAACAAGTCAAACCAGAAATGTAGCAATGTTCATGAGGGTCTTTTGAGGCAGGTTACACAGCTCTGGCTAATTTCCCCCAACGTTGCCTACCTCTGCTTTAATACACCAGCATACTTTCAGCATGCTAGCAGTGTTGGCTCTAGGTATGATTATGTCTGTCTGTCATTTGGTCAGTAAGTCAGTCAGTCCACCACTTTTCTTTATTCCAGAATGACACTTTGTTTTGGATTGGAATGTACTTTGGTACACACATGCATGCCCCTGTGAGGATGAAACCTATACTTACTCAGGTGATTCTATAGTGCAGGGGTGTCAAACTCAATTTCATCACGGGCCACGTAGGAATTATGGAAAAAAAATTTAAAAAAAAGAAAAAAAGTGACATTTTGAAGAAAAAAAAGTTAAATTCTGAGAAAAAAAATTCAAATTTCAGATGCATTGTGGGACATGTGGTTTATGGTCAACGTTCTTCTGTAAATCACCATTTAACCGTATAATAAACATATTATATTCTTTCAGAGCTCTTGTGGGGCCACAGAAAATGAAGTCGCGGGCCGGATTTGGCCCCCGGGCCTTGAGTTTGACACCCCTGCTATAGTGCCTCCATGCTGCTAGTAAATGAGTCCGGTAGAAGAGCAATGTCTGTTCCTTTATCAATGGCTCATTCTAAGTGAAAGAAAAGGAGAGCTCTTGGCAGAAAGAATAACACAATGAAGAGATGACTGAAGGTAACCACCTGCATGAAGACGTTGCCAATGCAAGAAAAGAAGCATATTCAAAGCCTGCTTTCTGACACTTTCTGTCTGCGGCAGGGATGTTTTTTCAAAAGACAAGGTTTCAAATGCAAAGCTGTGGAAATCCTGACAGTGAAGGTCAAAAGCAGAACAGAAAGCAGCAGCTGTACTGGGTTAGAGAGGAATATTGCTAACAGTGAATGGGAATACAACTAGAGTCAGGACTGCAGAGGACAAGTATTCATGGAGAGTGACAGATTTTCAGGTCAGCAAAGATGCATGTTTGTTTTGAAAAAAGCAGTATGAATCATTTAAGGGGAGAGCACTGTGATACGCAGCATCTAACTTGTTCAGGCAATGGGCAGGTGCATTCACATAGATCAAATCACCATAGTCCAGCACAGGTAAAAAGGTCACAGTGACTAGCCTTTTCCTGGCGTCAAAAGAGAAACAGGACTTGTTTCTAAAAAATAAACCTAGTCTAACCCTCAGCTTTTTAAGCAGATTAATGACCTGAAGTTTAAAAGTAAGACAATCATCAAGCCAGATACCTAGGTATTTATAACAGGTAACCACTTCGAGTACTTGTCCTTGCATAGTAACAATATCCAATATATTATTATATTACCAAGGTTTACACATGGAGTCTGCTTTGGTATATGTGCTGCATACAAAGACACGTAAAGAAGAAAAACTAAATACAATTAAATGTTTACTGTTATAACAGCCATTTTAAAACAAAAGGTTTTAAGACTATTTTAACAAATTAAAATTAAAGACAATATTTATTATATTAAATGTGAAAAAATACTATACTTTATTCAAAGTAGAGAGCTGTGCTGATTTAAAAAGAGGGTAGTTTGGAGAAGTAATGTGCAACATGTGCAGGATTTACCATTTTAAATACATACATAAACTATAAACTGATATAATAGTAAATCACTGCATGTGTCCACAATTTACATTTTCAAGGAAAAACTCTTAACTATTCATCCTGTGTTCAGTTTGTGTCTCAGGTTTAAGAAGTTGAACCAGGGACTTCATGATCCTCTGCCTGTTTCTTCCAAATCTGACTTTCCTCTTCTCTCTAATGACAAAAAGGACTAATGACAATCCTGTGGAGAGGAGAAGGAATAAAGGATGAGAGACTGACTGAGGCATTGTGCTGCATGGAGACAGCAGCAAGTGTTTCTGTCTTGTCTGAGCTGATCAATGTCTGTGAGGCAGCAGAAAGGCAGAGAGATGAGCTGTGCTGTCTGGACTGCTGACTGACAGCTCCAGCACCTCGTATCCACAATTGTCAAACTGACCTAAAGGGATGAAAAGGTTAAATTAACTGCATTGTTGTGGACAGATGGCTCCGTCCTCTGAAAAAGCCTGTGGGTGGTGAACAGAGGGATGGATCAGGATGGAGGAAGCTCCCTTGTGTGTGACTTACACAAGGCATACACTACAGCTGAGGCCAATGCTGATTGGAATAATCACAGGAGTGTTAAGCTCTTTATAAACTGGATGTGAAACAAACTTACAGAAAGGCCCGTGTGACAACTGTGTCAAAACTCACGGACAAAACCCAGAAGCTCAACAAAGGCAAGTACAAAAAATCTCTTTACTTACAAAAATAAAGCAAAGATACCAAAATCCAGTCAGGCCAACAAATTGTTAAACCACGTGCTGAACACAGGCACCGGCACGCTTAGGTACACAAATGCTGAAGAGCTAAGGCACATGGCACAAAGACAATCTGGAAACTGGGTCAACTTTTCCCCATTGACTTACATTGGAAAAGAGACGTCTGTAAAAAATACCACACCTAGACTAAAGGTTTATCAGTGAGCTCAGGGATCTAAGGTCACCAGCGCCCTCTGTGACTGGATCCTGAACACAACCCCATCACCATCAACGGGACTACGGTGAAGAGAGACAGCAGATTAGGCTACAGGATACTCTGCCTCTGCTACAGGTGCACCATGGAGAGTATCCTGACCGTATGCATCAGACCCCGGTATGGCAGTTGCATCACCCTCGACCATTAAGGTCTACTAGACTCAAGGACAGTTTTATCCAACAGGCCATAATAAATACAACTATGTGTTAAGACCATAATATTCCATATCTCAATCAAGGACTGACCTACTGTGCTGTGATTGGATCAGGCCCTTACATCCGGACATAAATCCTACATTCCAGCATGTGCATGTGACCAGCCAATCGGATCGCTACTCCCTCACTGGGAGTAAGACCCAGGTGCCCCTCAGTAAAGACACCCCTGTTTCCTGTCCCCAGACTGGAAACCCACCTGCTTCCACTTCACCTTTGGACATAAAAAAAGAAATGTCCTTTCTGTATGTAGATGTTTGTCTTGAAGCCATTGCAATAGTACTAACAGTGGTTTGGCTTATTTAAAGCTCAGATTGTTTCTTCATGGTTGAATCCACTTACTGTGCGTCGCTTCGGATAGAAGCCTTAGCTAAATGTCATGTAACAGTTATGCAGTATAATATATATTTACGCCGGCACATCTGTTCACATAACATTTGCATTTATACATTCTCATATTACACTATATGTATTTTATACAGTGTACTTTATTTTGTCCTTATTTCATAACTAATATTATAAATGATGTCTATATTTGACTTATTCCTGTATTTTATTATTGCCTCTTAATGTCCCTGTGCTATTTTATTTCTTCTTGCACTATTTGATTCATTGTTATGTCTGAGTACGACATACTGTATGTTGAATTGTTGGAGGATCCTTGGTTTTCTGCTGTTTGGACAATACACCTTTCTATCTTGAATCCATACAGACATTCAAGGACAGTGGAACTAGAAGATATCCTGAAAGATACACAGGATGATGTTATTTTAACAGCTATCCGTTTTTAAGAGTGCGCTTAAGACCTTCCTTTTTGATAAAGCTTCTAGTTAGGGCTGATTAGATTCAGCCCCTAGTTTTGCTGATATAGGCTTAGTTTGTCGGGGGACATCTTACTTCTTCCTTCTCTCTGTCTATACCTGTGTACTCTCATGTTCCGATTAACCCAGCTTCCCCAAATGTCTTTCTTTTTGGTGTCTATATACGCCGGGATCCGGAGTCATGGATGATCCTGCGGTCCTGTGTCCTGGATCGCGAGCCCTGGATCTTGAGTCGTGGCTGTGGTCCTGGATGGATATCCTCGTGGATTCATCTTCCTATTATACACACAGGGTACTACCCTCCCTACAGGCCAATCACGCAGGCTGCATGGGGCCCCGCCTTGCGCAGGGGGCCTCGCCCAGAGGTCCTCAGCTGCTGTGCGCAGTTCTCCGCGCACCCTCTGCGAGAGTGAGAGGTGACAAAGGGGAGTACGTCTGTAACCCGACACCGTTGCAATGAATCGACATCTGACCAATCACGGCTTTGATACGGCCACTAGTGCAGGTGAAGAGATGTCGGTGAAAAGACAGTTTCAGTATGGAGCAAGCAAGAGGGGAAAAAAACAAAACATGAAGAAACTAGCGCATTACTCGAAGGTGGGTTATTGTATGAGTCAAATGTACAACTTACGAATGTTGTATAAGTCAAATTTCCAATTGCTATCTTAAAACATCAGCTGAAATTCACGACATGAAGAAGGCAGTCTCTGCAGAGCATACAGGCTAATGGAGATGCAGTTATTTCCAGCATTCTTTATTTACCATTCATTCATTATGTGATGCCTTTTATCTGCTAATGTACAGGAGGAAGAGTGATACACTGTCTGTCTACTTGGCTTACATAACAGTTAAAGTTTACAGCCTAAAAAACATGGAGCATTTTTCCCCCTTTTATTCATTTGTATGTCAATTTGCACATTTCATGGTGATGCTCAGCCTCTCCCCTTAACTCCTAACAGTCATCGTCATGTCAACCACAACACAGAGAAATACTGATAGAAATGTGTGTGGTTGCAACCTGATCTCATCAGAATGCGTGACTCCACCACGCAACCTTAACACCACATTGCGTGGTGGAGACACGCATTCTGCTACATTTGCGTGTCGGCACCACGCAAAAAACCCCAATGTAAAGTGAATGAGGCTCTTTTGTCGTGGTGCACACACGCATTTCTACAACGTCCCGCAGTGAGCTTTTATTCTATAAAACGTTTTTAAAATCTACTTTATAGCTTGTAGTAACTCACGGGAGGCTTCTTTTATTTTATTTGTATTCATAATCATTTGTATTTGTCGTCAGAATGTATTATGGTGCATTAGTTACGAATTTTTGTTCTCAAAAAACAGTGCATTGTGTGTAATACAACTGTGATTTTGATTAAATTAGTTAGTTTTTAAGGAAGGCCAGAGCTTCAGCTGTGTCAATAGATTGTTCCCTTTAGTTAACGTTATTTAAAAGATAATGATCATGTCCCCTTTATTGTATTACGAGCGTCCATTCCCATTGGATAACGGAGAATTGTACACCCGGAAGTGAGTATTCTCTTTACTGTCGATTGATTTTACAGTGATATCTGAACTACTCATCTACTCAAAAACACCAGATTATCCTTGTTAATTACACAACATTGATTGGTTTAAATTGTGTACAATGCTTTTGTATTTTTCCCCTTCGATTCGGAGAAACGAATATTTGTTCGGAGTTTTTGGATGGCAGAAGACACTACACTACCCAGAATCCTCAGCTATCGTTTGGGACTACACCATGTGCTTAGCTTGACAAACCCCGTGATCAGTCCCCAAGCTCTGTGATTGGATGTTGGAGTGGCAGTGCGCGAAGTGTACACGGAGCGTCAAAAAGCACCTTGAAATGGAATGAAACCCATCGACGGCACACTATTCAAAACAGGAATCGAACGTGTCCTATCCCCCCACCCCCCCTTAGGTTGCAGGCTCCTCCAACAGTGCAACACAATAAAACAGATACACAGAAAAAATAGTGAAATAGTGCAATAAGAGTCTATATACAAGATTGATTGGAATCTTTTTTAATTTTTATTTAACCTTTATTTAACCAGATAAAAGCATTGAGATACAATCTCATTTTCAATGCTGACCTGGCCAAGAAGTTAGCAACGTTACACATAACACATAACACACACATATAAAAGAGAACATAACTAAGAAAACAAAAGACAAAAAAGCAGTCACTACATTGTGAATATGATATATTAGATAAATAATTTCTAAGTAGCAGCCAGATGAATGTTATGGATGTTGTTTCTAAGTTCAGGTGTTTCATAGTCTTATGGCCTGTGGGATGAAGCTGTCCCTGAGTCTGGTGGTTTTAGTCCGGATGCTGCGGTACCGCCTGCCAGACGGCAGCAGACAGAACAGTTTGTGGCTGGGGTGATGGGGGTCTTTTATAATCCTGAGGGCTTTCTTTAAGGTTAACGTGGTGTTTTTACTCCACTACATTTATTTTAGTTACTTTACAGATTTGGATTAATGATGTGAAATATAAACAACCCTTAAATCAGACTTTAGTTACACCTGAGTAAAATTCAGTGAAGGTGATTGTCAAGTGCCAACAATCAGGAGAGATATTTGATAGTTGGTGCTCGAGAAGACTAAACATTTATCTGCAGATCCGTATAAAGCATATTCATTACTCGTTATTCTCTAATCGTTCATTAAAGACTGCATATAATTGATATTTTGCACATCCCTTTCAAGATTTCAAGATTTTCAAAGGTTTATTGACATATCATATACACAACTACGGTGTAGTTATGCAATGAATTAAAAACTTGGGTCACAGGTTCCTCAACAGTGCATTACAAGACATCTATCAATATGTGTGTACCTCCACCATTAAACTGTCATATTCTGCACATTTCTTATACTATCTACATAAGAGTATAATTAATGTGTATAATATCAGTTAAAATAAATGCTTCAACATAGTTAACATTGCAGGAAAGTTGATTGTCAAGTTCCAAAACAAACCATGCAATATATTAGACGTTAAGCACTTTGTCAGGCTTAATATGTATCTGTAGATAGATACCCCCAAAGCTTTTTTCTTATTTAAAAGAAGACCTTAGCCTAAAGTATTCTTTAATGTTTAAATAAAGCCTTATTAGTTTGTCTGTTTTGCACATCCTCCTATCAGGCACTAAACTGTTTTGTTGTAGATATTATTTACAGTATCTTCTTGATATTTTCTATTCTATATTTATATCATTGACCTTCTACTTTCCCACTATTTTGTATGTACTCTTAATATTTAAATGTTTTCATCAAATATAACACATTCAAAAGTGCTTTACAAAAATGAAAGACATTAAGAAAAATGCATTTTAAACAGTCATTAAAAAGCAACATAATCTTCCTGCATTGCAATTACTCCAAACGTGTAATAACGTGCTTTAACCAGTAGGAGGTGCGGGTTAAAAAACTGTCAAGTTTAAAGTGTTAACAAAATAAAATATATTGCTGTTTCTGGTTTAGTTTACGACGGATATATTTAGTTATTGTTTTGATATTTGTAACAAAAGCGATGGAAAAAACCCACAGTAACACAGAAAAGATGGTCTTAACATGACCCAGCGGTCTAGTAGTTAATAAAAAACAATAATATCAAAACAGATTATTACTACTAACTTTATTGTGAAATTAAAACAGAACGGTAAAAGAATAGTTTCCGGTCTATTCTGATGCCCGATCTCTGTAGATAAATAAAGAACTACGATAGATGTGTAATATTTAATGCAGCCAAACCATTTATTACAATGCATTAATGTGATGACTTTCAAAGAGTAAAGCAAGCACTGCTGAATAAAGTATGATTTTATCTTTTACGAAACGTTTTTTTTCATATGGAATGCAGTTGGAGGTCAACCAATCACAGAGCTTGAGGACTGATCACGGGGTTTGTCAAACAGAGCACATGGTGTAGTCCCAAACGATAGCTGAGGATTCTGGGTAGTGTAGTGTCTTCTGCCATCCAAAAACTCCGAACAAATATTCGTTTCTCCGAATCGAAGGGGAAAATACAAAAGCATTGTACACAATTTAAACCAATCAATGTTGTGTAATTAACAAGGATAATCTGGTGTTTTTGAGTTGATGAGTAGTTCAGATATCACTGTAAAATCAATCGACAGTAAGGAGAATACTTACTTCCGGGTGTAAAATTCTCCGTTATCCAATGGGAATGGATGCTCGTAATACAATAAAGGGGACATGATCATTATCTTTTAAATAACGTTAACTAAAGGGAACAATCTATTGACACAGCTGAAGCTCTGGCCTTCCTTAAAAACTAACTAATTTAATAAAAATCACAGTTGTATTACACACAATGCACTGTTTTTTGAGAACAAAAATGTGTGACTAATGCACCATAATACATTCTGACGACAAATAAAAATTATTATGAATACAAATAAAATAAAAGAAGCCTCCTGTGAGTTACTACAAGCTATAAAGTAGATTTAAAAAACGTTTTATAGAATAAAAGCTCACTGCGGGACGTTGTAGAAATGCGTGTGTGCACCACGACAAAAGAGCCTCATTCACTTTACATTGGGGTTTTTTGCGTGGTGCCGACACGTAAATGTAGCAGAATGCGTGACTCCACCACGCAATGCGGTGTTAAGGTTGCGTGGTGGAGTCACGCATTCTGGTGAGATCAGGTTGGTGTAGTTGTTGATACATTGTTTTTGAGCATGTCATAAGCATGTTTTGTCTTGACTATATTACAACTATATTATAATAAAACAATATAGTATTTTTATTATTGAATTAATTATGATTATCATTATTAGTAGAAGTAGTTTATTTGCATTAATTATGTTTTTATCTTTTTGAGGCTAGTATTTGGCAGGAAATGCAAAATTCACCTGTAAACCCATACTGAACGACATACATGCACATTTACCATTTACCTCACTGTATAAAAAAGTAAACCGTTGATAATAATAATAAACAGGAATTATATTTGCAAAGTAGCCTACTTGTTTCCAAAAAAAAAAAGTTCACTCCTGTCGGTTGGGGGGGGGGGCCTCATCTCACAATGTCGCTTCGGGCCCCAAGTTGGCCAGGGGCGGCCCTGTATACACACATGCATTTCCAAACATTTGGACTAGCTATGTTGCAAATGTATTATCTTTTCAATTTACACACGGCATCTATTGCACGTCTGTCCGTCCTGGGAGAGGGATCCCTCCTCTGTTGCTCTCCCTGAGGTTTCTCCCATTTTTCTCTTTAAACTGTGGGTTTTCTCCGGAAGTTTTTCCTTGTACGATGTGAGGGTCTAAGGACAGAGGGTGTCGTATTGTCATACTGATATTCTGTACAAACTGTGAAGTCCACTGAGACAAATGTAACATTTGTGATATTGGGCTACATAAATAAACATTGATTGATTGATTGATTGATTGATTGATTGATTGATTGATTGATTGATTGATTGATATTGCATTAGGTTGCTCATTTTTATATTCACTTCTTGTTTTTATCGAAAGTACAAGTGAATTAAGTGTTCCTCTCTTGTCATTCTCAGGTTCCTAACATATTGAAGCCAATTACGTTTTAACGTTTACGTTTTCTGAAAATACACAAGTAAAAGTTCTGAATGCAAAATAATACTTTTGTAAACAAACATAAATATAATCATCTAAATATACTAACAGTATCAAAAGTAAAAGTACTCTATACTGTATGCAGAATGACTCTTTTCACAATATTATATTTTCATATATCATATTATCCTATATTTTTAATCAATATCGGGGCATTACATGTTAAAAATACTGGTTTGTATTTTTGTATGATATAGTACAGCACTGCATCATATCAGCATATCACATGTTTTTATATGTCAAAAGTAAGTAACTATGAGTGTAAATGAATGTAATAAATCGAGTATAAAGTATAGGCTACAATAATTGCCAATAAAATGTGGAGTATAAAATAGCATAAAATGGGAATTCTCAAGTAAAGTGAAATGATGTCTGTAAGTATTGTACTTGCGTAAAGGGGTATATGTAGGCGGCCTACAGTATGTGAATGCTGTAATTATCGATGACGCAGCGCTTTGTTATGCGCCGTTGCTCCCTCTTGTTGATTGCAGGCGCGCGCAGATGTGGTGCTGTTCGTGGTGCTGAAACGCTGGGACGTCGGTGGACTGATGCATTATTCATGACTCATGGCGAATTCCAAACATTCAGTATTTGGACCGATGTGCAGAGCTGTATCCAGTAAACAACCCTATATGAGGAGGACAATGCATCGGTCAATGAGACACATGGTTGGAGAGCTCTGGATCTCCAACGTATCTGCTGCAGGATAAAAACTTGTGCTTCCCTTACCAAAAACGCACAAAACCAAACGTCCTTCAAATGGCTGATGGCTGATTTACTGCTGTTGTTATACCCCGAGACAAATGCGGTGGCAGTTTGCATGCTGCTCGGGTATTTCTGAAGTGCAACATCGTGGTGTTGGGGGGGGGGGGGGGGGGGTGGTTGCATGGCGACACGATGCATATAAAGCCGTGTGTCGTTAGGTAGTATAGTGAAGCCGCTGTTTATTATGTGCTTGCTGGACACGACTCTTCTTCCGTTTGCTCAGCAGAGGAGCTGTGACGCGTTGAGATCACACCATGCAAATGAGAACTGACTTCCCATCCTGCCCCTCTCTCGCCACACACACATTCTGCCTGCTTTATATCCCTTCCAGAGCAGTAGTGGCTGGCAGAGAGAGAGAGAGAGAGAGAGAGAGAGAGAGGAGAGAGAGAGGAGAGAGAGAGAGTAGAGAGAGAGAGAGAGAGAGAGAGAGAGCAGCGTAGATCTCTAGAGATCGAGAGAGATAGGAGAGATAGATATGAGAGAGAGAGAGCGATCTCGAGAGATATATATCTCTAGAGAAGAGGAGACGCTTATATAAGCACCAGCTATGGGGAAATGCTGGCGAGAGACCCTTCACTGGACACTAATCGTAGGCGGGGAAAACCAAAGCCATCGTAACGGCATAACTGATCCGCGATCGAACCGCAGGAATGATGCCAAACCTCACGCAGCACGGCTGAAGTAAAGCTGCATGGTTTAAAACAGCTTCTTATATGGTGGAAACACAGTTGAGTGGTTTTTTAAGATGGAAGACCTCGGATTTTTAAATAGGTGATTCGTTTTACTCTCGCAGCTTATTGATTTCTCTTTCAACACCGCATCCAAACAGGATCGTTTAGCGTAAAAAACCTGGAGTTTAGCATAATTTGGGCACTCGGGCTTGATCAGAGAGTCATTGTGCAAACTGTTGCTTCTATCCTCGGGAGCACTACCGCACCCCTACTTTTTGGTGGTGGACGGTGGTGGTGGGGGGGGGGAGGTACAGTTGGGGACTGAAGACGAGAGGCCTGAGAGGAGAAGTGGAGCTGAAGGGCATGACGCTGTGTGACGAACACCGACTCACCGGGGTGATAGATGGATATCACCATTGAGAAGAATAGATTGTGTCACATGGGAACCTGGGGGACTTCCAGGAGACCATGGTGACAGAGGAGGCGGGGGTCAGGGGCTGGCCCCCCCCCTCTTCAGGCTTCATGAAACACTGCCAACACATCTATCATGTTTTTCTTTAATCACTTATTAATCTTTCCACAGATTGTCTGCATAATCCTCATTTCATAAGCGCTCTCCTGACAGTGTTTTATCACATTATGTCATTTGACTGGGATGACTGAGATTTAAGAATACATATGATCTGACTGTGCTGGAGCTGAATGAAATCCCTGTATTGAAAAGAAGATTCCGTTTGAAGCAGTATTAGTAAATTGGTCTCACCCTTCTCCTTAGCATTCGGAAACAAGTAGATTGTTGCTTTTATTTGCTTTCAGTGGTCTATTGTTTTTATTATATGGCTGTTATTTATTTTTAAATTATTACGTTTATTCTGGTTTGTTTTGTGTTTGAATCTTGTATTTTAAATGTATTTATATTATGTTGTGTGAGCTTATCTCTCTGTACAGCACTTTGGTCTGAAGGTTTTAAAGTGCTATATAAATACAGTTGGATTGGATTGGATTTAAAGAGGAATGTGAAATGCAAGCCAACATTCAGAACACAGGCAAAACAGGATTTACAGGAAATGTAGAACATAACTTAAGCAGTCTAAATGAAAGAAATGGCAGGGATGAAGCGATAAAGCAGCGGACAGCGTGGGTATGGCGCATGCTGCTGCAAGATAGAAACACAAGCCTATATGTGCACATCCACTGTGAATTTAATCCGCAATGCATTTTCTTTTTGTGTGCCTCAGCTTCTCCCCGAGGAGCATCCTGGAGTCGGTGAACACGGCCTTGGATATTAAATCCCTCTCTGTTGTGACACATCCATTGTTCCGCTGCTGCTGTTTGGACAATGAAGAGCCAACACACCATTACTTTACCAGATGCTGCAGGCCTTTCCAAGATTATGAAGTAGATCTCCTCACTCCTAATCCATGACATGGCCTTCCACTGAGGTGAGAGCAGGATGTTGGCACCCCCCTGCAGACTGTACTGCCTGTTGAAGCGTGCTCAGATGCTGCTGCTCGGCCTTGGCATCGCCTACCTGATGGCGGGCAGCATCCTGCTCCTGCAGCGCTCCAGCATCAGAGTCACACAGCCCAACCTGGCCAGCCTGCCGCCTCTGCTGTCCCTCGCTGCCCCCCCCACTGCCCTCAGGCCCGCTGGCCTGGGCGTGAGGACGCGCTCCAGATGGGCCTCCGTTCAGCCCCAGTCTGGAGGGGGGGCCAAGGCCAGCAGACACTGGCCTGCGTCCCAGCGCCTGGGGGTCCAACACTTGCATCGGCGCTGGTTCCACAGTCTGCTGCCGGAGAGCCCGGAGCAGAGAGCCCCTCTGCACAGCAGACATAAAGGTACACATTCATTCATATATTCAAAAAACGATGCATATTTTGATGTTAATGTCCTTTTCATGTTTATTAAATGCTTATTTCAAGTAGGTCAAACAGTAAAAGCTGTGACGTCCATCTTAATCTTGAGATGGCGCCTCTGCTTTTGGAGGATAAACATGTTTTGACCACAGGCAAATCCTAAATCCTAAGAGTCAGTGAAAGCCAGGGAGACTTGGCAGAACTCAGGGTGGTATGCATACATATATTATAAGGTTTCTGTAATGACTTGGAATCAAACCTCCAGTGTTGCAAGACATCTGTTCCAGTGTTGCAGTATCTTCATTTTTGTTTCCAATCAATGCCATCAAAATAATTTCCTTCACAATACTGACCTTACAGATGTTTCTCTTTCAACAAACTTAACAGTTCATATCATAGAGAGAACACATTGAGTTGAGAGAACAATTGTAAGGTGATAGTCCACTGAATACTACTTTTAACAAGATGACCCACTCGCGTGCTTTAACCATCAGTTTCTTTGGTGGTCATCTAAATCTCAGGGTCGTCTGATATCTGCTGATATGTAACCTGACAGACAGGGTTTGTGTTTTGCTCCGCCTACAACATCTAATGTGATTTGCCAATCTCAACTGATCTTGTATATCTGTAGCCAAGGTTGTGTACCTCTATTAGCGTTAAACAAAAGCAGACATTGCAACATGAGTGAAAAAGCCTTAACGAGGACATATTTAGCTTATTTCATATCAGTATTTAGTGTCTCCACTGTGACATGTCTCCATGTTCAAAAAGCTCTTTACTTTTCTCACACTGCCTGTGCTGCAGCACCTCTTTTCACCCTCTGTCTGAAACCAGAGCCCAGTCTGCTCTGATTGGTTAGCTGGCCGGCTCTGTTGGGATTGGTCAACCGCTTAGAGATGTCCCGCCCCTTAGCCAATCACGTACAATGTGTTGGAGTGCTAGCAAATATATGAGTGAGTGTTACTTAGTGATGTCACTATGATACATAAGTAAACAAAGGAGTCCAATGGAGGAGTTTCAGGCTGGGGGGGGAGTGTGTGGGAGAGAAACACCATTCACAGACCATTCACATGCACAGAAACCTATATAACACACAAAGAGGAAACCCTAAAGAAGCATTATAGGGCCTCTTCAACACGACCCTGCTTTCTGAAATACAACGGGGGAAAGAGGATATGTGAGAATAAAGATATGTTCCTGATGAAGATGTGTTTACTGAGACGCTGGTTTTCCTGGTGAATAATAGATGAAGAAGCAAATAAGCAACTCTATCTTCTATTTTGTGATTTACTTGTTGAGCTCAGGTGGCCTGGAGCTCTCTCCCAACAGCATCGTTGACATTTATGAAGAGATAACCCTGATCTCAGAACAGTTAGAAGAGGGTCATTATACATTTATGTGACATTTTACTTGTTGGTGCTTCAGATAATGTTGATGAGGGGTGTTGGGGAAATCATTCCCAAGGCCCATAACTTTCACCCAGTTTATCAGTTCAAACTGTCCTGACTGAGCACACGCACCTGTAACCTTGGCTGCTGTGCTCTCAGTGTTCTGTCTCCCTGTTCCTGCCTGTTGGCGTCAGCTGATAGAGGTGTTATCATTCTATCTTATTTTGCACAATGTTGATTATTCTCTCTGAACTAGCTAAATACATGGGTCTGGGGTAGAGTTCTTCAGAATTGATTGTGGCATCTCAACCGTGTGGTCAACTCGTGGCCCGTGACATGTCTTGTGAATTCTCCGGCCGAAGCTCCAAATAAACCGTCAGTGTTTGCCATCAAAGCTCCAGCTCTCCTCGTGTCTCTCTGACTCCTGACTCCTATTGCTTCAGAGGTTTCCCCCACAAGGGGTATTGCTCACGACTCCTCTGTAAAAAAGAGAAGGAAAAACAGGCAAGCACGTGTTTCTTTTTGATAATACATTAGTATTTCTCATTAGTAATCTTGAATAAAACCTTGATATTAGTCATTTCTTGCACTCACTAAGCCCTAACCATTGTTCTTCCAGCTTCTTTAAAAGCCTCTCAAGAGCTCTTAGTCCTTCTTCTGAACACACAATACAAGGCCCCTCAGTCACCAAGAAGGCAGAGGTGGAGAAAGTACTCAGTGACTTTGTATACTGCAGTGTAGCTTGTGAATTGACTACAGGTGGAACTAAAGTCAGATCTAAGTGTTGATTAGATTTCACATCATAATCCAGATCTGTAAAGTAACTAAAGGTACTAAATACATGTAGTAGAGTAAAAGTATACGATTTACCTCTGAATTGTAGTGGAGTAGAAGTACAAGGTATAGCAAACAATTGAAATACTCAAGTAATGTACAAGTACCGCAAAAGTGTACTTAAATACAGTACCTGAGTAAATGTATGTGTTACTTTACACCACTGGCTATATACAGTAGTATACATACATTGATGGAGGCAGGAATTAGATCAGTTTCAGTTACAGCCATCTGGTAAAGGTTCCTTTTGAAAAGTATTTCCCATGAAACGGAAATAAATTACCCAGCTTCACTGTTTTATTCAAATCAATCTTTATTCAATGTAGTTTTACCGTCAGCTTTCAAACTGTATTTTGCCGTTACAACACACAGCCAGATGGAAAGGTGTGCCAATGCATTGTAATATATTCATAGATCCATGGGTTTACCAATTCCTTTTCAAACATTTTATATATACATGAGACGCGGGCCAGTCTTTGTGTCTGCTGCTGGAAACCTTGTGCCTCGCAGGGATGAGTCACAAATTCCTTGGCATGTAAAGTACATATTACATGCCCAGAGATGTGACAGGAATCAGAACGGAGAAATATTACAGGGGTTGCTCAGTAAAAGCCGCACTTTTAATTTTGTTATGCTCGTTCTTTTCTCTGCAGAGTTTTAGGTTGTCGGGAAGTGCAGGTGATTGGGTTTTAGATACAGGCGTAGTTTCCACGGGGAATTCCCCTCCACATTTCCCCTCATTTTATTGTTTCAGGTTTGATTCAGTAATAACAGAGGTCCCTCTGAATATGGCAACAGAGAGTGATAATGCTATCGGCTAAATACATGTTATCGTAGCTTATTGGTTATGGATTTAGGGCGTAGCAACCTAAGAGGTCATCTATTGTGCAAAATCCACTTTTTCATGTCAACATGTGTCCCCTCTGTGTAAAGAGACTCTGAAAGTTTCAGGAAAAAAGATTCTCTCACTTTTTGTCCTGATTCCCCCCTCCCCCCCCCCCTTATCACCTGAATCTCCTCCTAGAGCACCATTGAGTTATTTGTAACCAAATCTCTCTCAGAGGGGCGTGGGGAGGGGCTCCTTATTTTTCATCTAAAGTAACAGACAGAGAATCAGCACTTTGGAAACAGGGCTGAAACAGAGGGGATTATGGGATGCTGCAATGATCTGTTTGGTGTTTCAGCCAATCAGAGACATCCATCCATCCATCCATCTTCTCCCGCTTATCCGTGGTCGGGTCGCGGGGGTAGCAGTTCCAGCCGAGAGCCCCAAACTTTCTTTTCCCTGGCGACATCAACCAGCTCTGACTGGGGGATCCCAAGGCGCTCCCAGGCCAGCGAAGAGATATAATCCCTCCACCTGGTCCTAGGTCTACCCCTTGGTCTCTTCCCAGCTGGACGTGCCTGGAACACCTCCCTAGGGAGGCGCCCAGGTGGCATCCTAACTAGGTGCCCGAACCACCTCAACTGGCTCCTTTCGACGCGAAGGAGGAGCGGCTCAACTCCGAGTCCCTCCCTGATGACCAAACTTCTCACCTTATCCCTAAGGGAGACACCAGCCACCCTGCGGAGAAAACCCATCTCGGCCGCTTGTATCCGCAATCTCGTTATTTCGGTCATGACCCATCCTTCATGACCATAGGTGAGGGTAGGAACGAAAATGGCCCGGTAGACAGAGAGCTTTGCCTTCTGGCTCAGCTCCCTTTTCGTCACAACCAGTGACATGTCTTATAATATTAATGAAAAGCAGTATAATAGGGGACCTTTAAGAGAATACCTGTAGACACTAATTAGGGCTGAAAAATCATGCCCATGTTTTTATTTTTACAAAATCATTTAATCTCAATTTTTAATTAATTATTTTCCTCAAAACATATGGTATAATTCAGTTACATTTTAAAGATGTGGATACAACATTATCTATACAAAATAATATAGGTTAGGGTAGGGTAACAGACATTTACATGTTCAATATGTTCTCTTTATTTTGTAATACAAGTATAACAGAGATGATCCTCTCTGTCACCCAGCCTATCATGTGTTGAGCTCAATGTAAGGTTTGTTTCAGACTGTTAACCTTCTCCAGCCGCCTTTAAGGGACACACACAGTGCACATGCTACTTGTCATTAGCCTTCTCCATCTACTCGTGTGGAGAAGAGTCAGCCATCAGTCTCAGTGTTCAGGAGAGTGACACAGTGTCAGGTCTAAGTGCAGTCATTTCCATCATGTCTGGGACTTTGGGCAGCTTCCCTCCATTAACCCTCAGCGGCCGACGCCGGGAGCTTCTCCTTCACTTTGATCAAAGCAATGACCTGCCCCCGCTGGGTGGAGGCGTTGTGGGGGGGCTCACCTTGGTGATGGCTCTTGAGAAGTTTCCTGCCCCCGGCCCTTGATATGTAAAGTACATATTACATGCCCAGAGAAGTGCAGAGGGATCAGAACTAAGAAGTGGTTGCACAAAAGAAGCCACACTTTTCTATTTTGTTATAGTCGTTTTTTTTCTCTGCAGAGATTCAGTAAGTGCAGGTGATTTGGTTTTAGACACGGGCGTAATTTCCACGGGGAATTTCCCTCCACATTTCCCCTCGTTTAATTGTTTCAGCTTTGATTCAGTAATAACAGAGGTCCCTCTGAATGTTGCGACACTTAGTGATAAAGGGAAAGCTACATGAATGTTACCCTAGCTAATTGGTCATGTTGTTTTAGTTGTTGGCAATATATCTGCAGACACTACATAGGGCTGAAAAACAATCCTGCCCATGTTTTTATTTATTTAAATAATGAAATCTCAACTTTTATATACAGTTCCTAAAGATATGCTAGAATTCAGTTAAAGATTAAAGATGTGAATAGAACTTTATGTATCAAAAATCAAATGTTTTAGAGACAGACATTTAGATTTTCACCTAACATTTTGTCTTATTTTTGTTTTAAGTGATTATCCCTGACCCCTGCTTGGGTCAGCCTACCATGTGTTCAGCTCACTGTAAGGATATTTGAGATCAGCAGTGAGACAGTTAACCCTGTCCAGTCCCCTTTAATGGGCACAGACAGTGCACATGCTACTTGTCATTAGCTGGAGTCAGCTCCACAGCCATCAGTCTCAGTGTTTGAGAAAGTGACACAGTGTCAGGTCTAAGTGCAGTCATTTCCATCATGTCTGGGACTTTGGGCAGCTTCCCTCCATTAACCCTCAGCGGCAGGCTCCTGGAGCTTCTCCTTCACTTTGATCAAAGCAATGACCTGCCCCGCTGGGTGGAGGCGTTGAGGGGGGGGCTCACCTTGGTGATGCCTCCTGAGAAGCTTCCTGCCACAGACCTCTCAGTGCCTTCCAGCTGCTGTGTCCTCCAGTGTTTGTCTCCAAACAAAAAGAGCAGCTTCAGAGGACTGTGCAGACTGATTGAATCACAAATTCGATATGCTGATGCTCGGCCTGCCAGAGATTTCATGGTTCATTGCTTGTGTCCCATCGTGTCGGTGCACCTTGCTGCGTTTCCTCCAACCCTTTAAAATCCTCTTCGTCCAGTTGGCATCAGTTCATTTTTATGCTAATAGGAGACATAGAAAGCTGAATCCTCAATGACTTTGAAGCCTATAAAACATCAATGAATACAAATGCATACAAAGGTTTGGGAAATAAACCTAAAAGCAAACATTGGGAAATTGCCAAAAGAATCTTTCACCTGCCTGGGCACAACATGCACTCAATGACAAAATCCTCTGGCATGAAACCTAAAAATATCATGTTCTCCGACCCTAGGGACGAGATGTAAATTCATCTGCAACAAGAAAGAAGTGCATGCACTACCCTCCACTCAAGTGATATTTATAAAACATACTTTTATGTGTCAGCTGAGTTTATGTAGCAGTGTGAAAAGACAAGGATAACATCAAAGACTGTATGGGTGACATTTTATATGGAGCCGTAATCTTGTCAGCACATCATAGTTTATCGTCGCCTATTATGTGTTTTATTTTAGTTTCCACAGGAACGATTTTTATTCTAGTGCAAGTAAAACACTCTCCCAGAAACATCAAAATCCAAATCATTGACATTGATTGATAACAAAAAAGGCTTAGTCATGTTATAAATAAGTTGGTTATTGTGGCTCGCAATACAATCTGGTGTGTAATAAATAATAATAACTATGAGGCAATTATTCTTTTGTAATATTTTAATTTATCGTCTTAAAAGATGCACTTTGCTCAGAATAGGTACAAACCCAAGTATAGGAAAGTCACAACAAAGACACAAAAAACAAAACAAAGCTGAAAAAAAACAATATTAGAGTTGAATTGAAGCTGATTACAAAGCAGTGATGTGCAAACAGAGGGTTGGAGATGTAGAATTTGTATAATTATTATAAGGAATTCCCTCAAATGTGTACTTTCTTTTTTGCAAATGTTTAAAATAAGAAAAATGTCCACCATACATTTTATGTTAACCTACTAATGAATTCATTGAGGGATCATTTCAGAACACCATGCCTCTTGTAACATAAACACACTTCTCAAGTTGACCCTTGTCATTGTGAGAACACTACAGGGAATTTCACACTCAATGGTTTTCTCTCACATACAGGAACCTACATCGGATGCTTTCTTCACAACGCTAGCGATCGAGCCCTGGGGGGGACCATGCTTTATGACCTGCGCAAAATGACCAGTTCTCTGTGTCAGGACACCTGCTCAGAAAGGTAATGCGTTCATGTGAAGGACCACAGAAGGCCTGCTGTTTGAGTAAACGCTTCGGATCTCAGTCTCCTCCATGAATGCCTCCTGTGTGTGGAGCCAGCGAAGAGGCAGGTGGCTGGATGACAGTAAAAGATGAGGGGGGGGCGGGTTGTGGTGAAGAGCAGGCTAGGACAGAAGACTTGATCTATTGCAGAAGAAGGAAAGGGGGGAAGTATGCATGTGTTAGAGCTGAATGAGCAGTTTGTGGATACATCAGATATGTGCTTCTCTGGTGAATCTCTCCGCTTTGAAATGACCGAAAGCTGAGGAAACATGCAGAGAAAGGTGGAATGTTTGAAGCCAGCTCAAGGAATGACCCACTTGAGTTATTCCTCTTATATCGTAGCAGCTGTTGTGGAAAAAGTATTCAGATTATTTACTGAGTAAAAGCACTAATACACTGAAAAAACTGAACCGCTGACTTTAATGAAATGTTTTATGTCAACAGATTTCACACACTGTATCAGGTTAGTTGAAAGCAGTAATATTAAGTTGAAACCTAATCTTTTTTTATTTAAACTTAATATAATTGCTTTCAACTAACCTGATACAGTTAAGTAAAAGTAATTGACATAATACATTTGATTAAAGTCAACATTTCAGGTTTTCAGTGTACCACACTTTAAAAATACAACATTTCAAGTAAAAGTAGTGCATCGAGAATGGAACCTAAGTAAAAGTATTTAAGTACGATTAGGAAAATATAATTAAAGTATTAGTACCCGTGGTTGTAGTTGCTTAAGTTGGATGCTTTAATATAAAATAATTATATTTTAAAAGTTTTTCCCAAGTATTGTTTGCTAAAATCTTAATTGATAAAGTAACGAGTCAATACAAATGTAAAATAAGTGTAGTGGAGTAAAGATTACAACATTGGGATTCCAAAAAGTAGCGGAGTAGAATAATAAAGTTGTATAAAATGAAAATACCCGAGTACCTTAAATCTGTACTTCAGTACAGCACTTGAGTAAATGTACTTACTTTCCACCACAGAAGCTTTGTTTCACAGAATAGCGGAGGACAGATGGAAGCAGTCACACTGAGTCTGGACTCACGTCTCAAGCCCCCCCCCCCTCCCCAATGCCCTATTCACACAGAAGCAGTTGTGCTCGTTACCTGAGTGGGCCAATTATCTCGATGAGTAAAAGTAAAAAGTCAAGGCACGGCACTTTATGAGGACGCTTCAAAAGACGTATGTGAAAAGGTCAATTTTGATTGAGTGCTCTGGCTCTCCCGAGCGGGAGGAAGAAAAGAGAGGGTGAGTCACGGCAGCCTTGATATGTAAAGTACAGATCAGAGGTGAGCGCAGATCAGAGGTGAGCGCAGTTCAGACGGAGACGGCAGCACTGGGGACAGAAACACTGTGGATTCAATGCTGGGGAATTACAATGATACGTTTAAAATGTAAGCAACGTCATATGAGATGGCTAAGCCTGAGGGCAGAGGCTTGAGGTTGTGCATTGCCCTCAGCTATAGCAATAACTGAATCTACTGTGTGTGTGTGTGTGTGTGTGTGAGTGGTGTGGTGTGTGTGTGTGTGTGTGTGGTGTGTGTGTGTGTGGTGTGTGTGTGTGTGTGTGTGTGTGTGTGTGTGTGGTGTGTGTGTGTGTGGGTGTGTGTGTGTGGTGTGTGTGTGTGTGTGTGTGTGTTAGTGGGTACCAGTTTGCAGGTCTGGAGTACGGAGCTGAGTGCCACTGTGGGAACCGGATCAGTAGCTCGCGGGCTGCGGAGGAGGACTGTAGTCTGGTGTGTCGGGGGGAGAGGGGGTCTCCCTGTGGAGGTGTGGGCCGACTCTCCATTTACAAGGTGGAGGAGCAGCTGCCAGGTCACAGAAAGTGTGAGTCACCGTCCCTCAGAGACAGGAGCTCGCTATTTATTCTGTGTACAGCCGGCTCTGTGAGAGCTGCTGACAGGAGGGGAAACAACCAGTCTATAAACTGAAATCCTTAAATCTAATAGTGTGTACACAGAAGGCTATGTCGGTAGAAAGGATGCACTTCTCAAACACATGTATAACAATGTCTGGCCTAAAACAGTGTTGAAATAGAGATCATCTCTGGGTCATTGAACTACCCCCCCCCCCCCCTCCCCAAAAAAAACACACACACACACACTGGTTGGTCATCACAAGGGGTGCTGTCTAGTTTTTTATTCTATTATGCATTTTGTAATTATTTGACTAATTCAAAAACAAATCTTTTTTTATTGCTAACCCCATTGAAAAAAACACTTTTAAAATAGATTTAAATTAAACACGCAAAACGCAAACAAAAAACACACAAAAGTACACAGACTTCCTTTCCTCCCTTTTTTTCCTCTCTCCATATTATTCTTTCCTCACCCACAAATACACACACACACATATATATATATGTACACACAAATACTAATTATTTTCAGCTTAATGTGAATGATGAGAAATAATGTATATCAACTGATATAATTATATCTTAGTAGGAAGGTACTCAAATAAACCGGCCTATTGTCAAATGTTTCCCAAAAAGTGAAACCCAGTTTGTTGCTAGGCAGATTAACTTTCAGTGGTTAACGTTACTGTACATCTTTCCATCGCTGCTCTGACACTCTGATATGCAACTCATGTCATGCATTACTCCAGCAGCTCGGAGCTATCAGCACCAGCCTTAGTGATATAATATATTCAGTATACTTATATTATATATATTCTCTGCAGTCTTTATTGTGCATAGCAATACCCCTGGTCTGTCCTCCAAACACCCCAGGACTCTGCAGTCCTTTATTATTTATTTATGTACATATTCCCTATCATGTCTATTTAAGTCCCATTTCTTGTTTTTATATTGTCTTGTTGTTGCGTGTTGGCACCTTGAGTTCATTGTAATTTTGTTGTACCTGTACAATGACAAATTAAAGATCTATCTATCTATCAGCAGCCACTGCCCTACATCACTAAATGTGTGTTCATCCGTGGCTGAAAATAGTCAACAACAAATGGACGACTAATTCATATTTGGAAAAGCCTACACAGAGTTTTAGGAAATTACTTTTCCAAAAACATTGCAACTCTTACTGAAATATTTGTCCTCAATATGAATCAATCCTCTTAAAGCCTTATACCAGCTCTTTGTCTGATGTCGGAGTTCCTTTGCCGCAAGAACATTTGTATTACAACATGTAGAAAGATTTGAGCTGTTCCTCTGAGTGATGAGGCTCTTTGCGTGCTTGCAGGGCCACTTCATGATTTAGGCTGATTAAACAGGTGCTTGTTTGCATGACGAGTAACTTCATTCTTGATTGCTAAGATCTGTATACGAATATTGCCTATGTGGAGTCTTTAGACAGAGTTTCACATTGTTTGCATGTGGCATGTCACAGATAGCTGTGATGATTCAATCTACTGTTCATTTCCTTCAAAACAACAGATAAAGAAAAACATCTCTAGAGTTGTGTATTGGCCTTGATAATCCAAACACAACATATTAATAGCTATGTGGAAAATAAGACAACACTGATTATACATTCTCTTTTCTTCTTTAAGCTATGCACCACATAATTGATGTTGGCAAGGTCAAATTCATTATAAAGGCTTCATACCATATATACATGATCAATATTCATGATTGGAGGCTTCAGTGTCTCTGGAGATTTGCAGCTGAATCTATTACACACCAGATTCAGTTAAGTGTGCAAATGTAATTAGGGCAGGAACACTTTGGAAAGGATTATTTAAATTCAGCCCTTATATAAATCTATTCACAATAGTCAACCCTCATATTAATCAATATTTCTCCTGCTGGTCAGTGCAGTTGAATCTAAGTGTATGTTATCCTGTTAAGTGTTCCACCATCTTATAATGTTGTCTGTTCCAGTCAAAAACGTGCACCACCGCGGCTGCTTCAAGTTACCGAACAGCACCATCAGCACCTTCCCCGTCTCCTCCTTCCAGCCCAACCTGACCACTCAGTCCTGCGTGGAGACCTGCACCGACAAGGTTTGTATCAGTCCTCTAAAATAACAGCCCTGGTCAGTTTGTTGCACAGATCTTCCTGTAGTGTACCAGTGTTTCTCCTCCTGTAGTACAGCAGACTCACAGATCAGAGAGCTGCCTCAGCTCCCTGGAGATCACTGGCATACTCCCTGGGTTTGCTGAATATTAACGGTTTAATGGGCCTCTAATGAGAAGTAGATAGTCTGGATTCAGCTCGGAGATCTTTCTGGAAGCAGCTGTGTCTCCTCTGAAATGAATGTGAAAACAGGAATGGCTGATAGATGTATCCATGCATGAATAAAGAGAACAGGGTACAGCATTGGGAGCCCTGTTCATTCATATGAACGTTGCTCAGTGGTGCATGGAGCCAAAAATGGCCTGACTCTGGAGAACAAAAAGTACCGGCATCATCCGGGGATCTTTGCCCATAGAGTATGCACACTTGTGTTTTCCTTGAATGCTTCCTCCAATCAAATCTAATAAATAAAGTCAAATAAATCGAGAGGGAAAATAACACTGGATTTGGATTTAGCTCAATGTTTAACGAATTAAAAATGAGCTCTTCAAGTGTTTCAAGTGAATTGTGACGTTGATGTCCCTCAAAAATATTAAACGCTGATTTACAGACGTCACTTTCCCAATCTTAGTCAATGGGGGAAAGTATTTTTGGGCCCAAACGACATCACGGACTTACCGACACTGTAATACCACCGTTTGGCCACAAGGACATTTGTTTCAACATCTGGCACTTCCTGTGGGATTGATACTGTATCATCAGGTGGTGACTTCATTCAGATTATTACCCACAATGCGGTGTATGTGGATGTGCGTTTGTGCATAGTGTCATAGTGCATTTTCACCTTCTGTTACCGGAATAATGAGAATAAGATCATCAAAACGGATGACGAAGTGATGCAGACGTCACTGCTGAACTTAGCTGACACATAAATGCAAGTAGTTAGAGAAAAATGAATACATGTTGAGTTTTTGTGTTTTTTGTTTGCAGGAGCTCCCGTTGGCTGTGTTCAAGAAGCCCCACTGTTTCTGTACATGGACGTCCTCTCTGTTCAGTCTCAACCAGCAGTGTGTGGGGGACACTGGGCTGAACCACACCAGCAACTCCACCCACACAGCAGCCCCCGAGCTGGACCACTACCAGGTGTATCACACCCCTGTGCTCGGTGAGATATGCAGCAGGGTCTTATTTGGTAAAGGAGGATGGGAGAATGTAATCATTTCCTGCCATATCATTCATTTTTAAGGATCACGCACAGCAGCAACGTTTCACACACTATTTCCTCCTGTGAAATGTTCTCTAAGATATCTGGGCCTCTGCATTAATGTTGTGTTGTTTCCTTGGGGAAATAATTGCTCTTGAAAGCAGTGTCACATCCCAAATTTAGATCAGACCTGAAATTCAACTCTGTCCCAATTTTTCACTTTTGCAACCATGCTACAATGTGTGCAACATGACTTGTTCTGCGTCATATTTTGAGAATGAGTCATTTGTGCTTCCTGCATCCACACTTTGTGATATATTTGTTTTACCCTGGTGCAGCTCTGCTTGCTAAGCAGAGTAAAAATGACAAACCCATCTCCTTGTAGACTCCAGGTGCAAAGAGAGGATGTTTCTGCCTCAGAGATCCAGCTCCCTGGTGGCTCTGTCTAGTTTTCCTGGTGCAGGCAACACCTGGGTGCGACACCTGATCGAGCTCGTGACGGGATACTACACTGGCAGCTTCTATTTCGACGGCACGCTGTACAACAGAGGTGGGGAGCTGACTGTTCAAAGAGTGTTTGAGCGAGCGCTCGGTGAAATATGCCTCGCAGCTGACCATTATTCATTCATGTATTCATGGCACCAGGTTTCAAAGGAGAGAAGGACTACTGGAAGAGTGGCCGCAGCATAAGTGTGAAGACCCACGAGAGCGGTCAGAAAGAGATCGAGATGTTCGATTCTGCCATCCTGCTGATTCGAAACCCGTACCGCTCCCTCATGGCTGAGTTCAACCGCAAGTGTGCCGGACATTTAGGACACGCTACAGACGTACAGTTGAAAAGCAAAGGTAATACAGTCCACTGCTATATTATATGCGTACTCACAGTAAGTAGGGGATGGCAATCGTAGCTCTCTTAACTCACGCAATTCAAATGAAATTGGATATACACCGAAAAAAACTGAACCGTTGACTTTAATTAATTGTATCATTTCAACAGATTTCAAATAACTGTATTAGGTTAGTTGGAAGCAATACTATTAAGTAAACATTTTTATTTTAAAATAATACATCTAATTAAAGTCAATGTTTTTTCAGTGTACACTCATACAATATGGCATCCACTAAGTACACAATGTTATACACTTTGTTAAGTACGGCACACACTACTGTAAGTACATTCTACAATATGTGCACATTGCCATACACTACATTAAGTACAATAGGGTGTATACCATGTACACTTTACATACACTATGTTCAATGCAGCAATACACTACGCCCTACATTACATAGACAGCTGCACACAGCATGTACAATACTCTGTACACTGGGCTATCACACTTTGTTTACCCCAGTGACCTCTGGTAACCACAAACGCAACTCTTGTCCCCTACTTACAATATGCCAAACACTAAATACACAATACTATTCAGTACACTATGTTCAACATGGCATACAGTAAGTAGTAAAGTAAATGATTCCATTCAATGTGTAGAAAATGCCACACACTGACAGGAGATGTAATTGCTACCAAGCCAGGATCTATTAGTGTTTGCACATTCGTAAGTGGTCACAGATATTACAGAACTTACACCATTTGCTGTTATTGACTCTTTGAACTGTGTGACATCCCATTTCTCAGGAATCAAACAACGCTTGAGCAAACTGTTCTGTTATCTGCTGTTGGTGAACGTTTGTCCTTGAAACTTCCTGAAACCATTCTTCCAAATGACACATGGTGTATATGCTGAAGGGAATTGTGCAGAGAGGGTACTTCATACAGGCAGAGAAATGTGTTTACTCAAAATAACCTGATATAAGATATATTTATATATATATATATGTGATGGCATATTTATATATAAGATAAGATAAGAATAAGAAGTACTTTACTGATCCCAAGTTGGGAAATGTTTGTGTATATAAATATCATATACTATAGCCACAAACTAATAACTCTTAAGCTTTGCTGCACACTATCAATATCAGTGTGTCATGTTAGAGATGTCGCAGCAGACTCTGGAATCACTAGTATCTATTCTACTATCTGCAGTGGAAAACTAAAAAGAGTAAATGAACTGTTTGAGTTGATTTGAGTCAAGCGGTAGCAGGCAGTGTAAACTAGACTAAATGTCCTTAACTTCTCTCTCTTTCACCCACAGAATGGCCAGAATTTGTCTCCAGTTATGCCCCCTGGTGGGCGTCCCATGCTCTGAGCTGGCTGAGGTTTGGCCGCCGCCTGCTGGTGGTGCACTACGAGGAGCTGCAGATGGCTCTGGTCCCTCAGCTGCGTCTCATCACAGCCTTTCTAAATGTCTCCATGACCGAGGAGAGGCTGTTCTGCGCCCAGAGCAACCAGGACGGACACTTCAAACGTTCAGGGGGACAGAGACCCTCTTTTGACCCCATTCACTACTGATATGAGGCAGATGATTGACCCCTTTATTCTTACCGTTGACCAGGCGCTGAAGAGCAGAAACTTTAGCGGAGTTCCACAGGAATACCTTCCCAGATGATGATGATGTGAAAAGGTCATATACTACCTTCAAAAGACTGATCCAGGTGGGGTTGTGACTCTTCATGAGTAAGGGGAACACACACACTCTGTAAGTGGACCACCTGACTCTTTGATAAGACAGACACACTGTGAATGGCTGTAGATGGCCGGAGGTCACTGGAGGAAACATGACAAGTCCTTGTGAAACCCAATGGAATCAGTGATGAAAGCCCCAGTGCCAAGAGCGCCTCGCGAATAAGACGAGTCCTCAGAGAGGATTGGACATGATTTGTTGGCCTGCTGAGGTGGGATTATCTGACAAGTGCCCGACTGCACAAATATGAGTTGGGTAAATCCAGGATGGATTTATTTTGGTTGAAGAAGTTTTTCTGCCACTCTTTTTAATTTTCACTTGGGAACATATATTGTGTTTTAACCTACACACACACTTGGAAATCTGCTGGTTGCTACAGGTTTTGAAGACACTGATGGATAAAAGCCACAAGAGCTGCGTGGACTCTCCATGAAACAGTTCATTGATATGTTTATCATAATGAACTGCTTTAAAACTGTAAACTGCAGCTGGTTTTATGATTATTTTATTTCATTAAAAGCATTCCGTTTCAATTGATTGAAGTTTGCATTTCTTTGAATGTTTCACTTTAATGGACCAAGGTAAGACATTATGACACTCAACCCTAACCCCTGCATCTCAACAGGTTTATGTATTTAACGCTTAACTCCGAGGGACTTCCTCCGACCACTAGGTCTGCATTGTAGTTTTTTACCATTTTTATTATTTCCAATGTTAACTGAATAAATGGTGCCACCTGGAGGCTGAAGTGCGGCAATAGCGTTGACGTTATACTGAGGGCTTGACTAATCGACTTGTTTTCTTTAATTGTACTTCAAAACAATAATAAATGGCTGATCGAGTAATGACATTGAACATCTAAAAAATCTGAGAATGTAGGTAATAGAAATTATTAAGCAAATCAATAGAACCACCGCAACAAAGAGACGTGTGATGATGGGAGACACAATGTCAAGAACCATTTTGAAGCCTAGATTCCTTTATTTAAAAATAAAAAATTGAACATGAACTCAAAATGTACCATGAAGGTCATTTAACATCTATTAACCAAACACAGTGTCATCCACACAGAACATTAAAGCTTCCCAGAGGATCTATTCCACGTCTGTATTGGTTCACTGGTTTTATGATACAATGCTTAGTGACCGTCACAGAGAACAGGCAACATCATCAAAGATCTAAAGGACATTACAATCAGTTTGCAATACTCACAACATGTTTTAGATGGTATTAAAGGGCCCATGTCATGCTTTTCTGGTTCTTACCCGTCCCCTTGTGTGTTATGTAGCTTGTTATGCATGTAAACGGTCTGCAGAGTCACAAACCCTCAAAGTGCACCCTGTAGCGAATAAAACTATAACACAGAAAATACCTGTCTATGCTGCCCCAGAACGCCTTGTTGGAGATTTCTCTTTTTCCATTGTTTGCTTCCTGGGTTCTGTGACGTGCCCATACCCAAATGGACCCATTGGTCCAACAATGGAATTATGATCAGTAGAAATGGCCATGGGACCTTTAAGAAACCATGCCTCAAATCTAAAGTGAAGTTCAATTTCATTTGTACAAGCGAAACAAGAGAAAGGATTTTACAATGACCCTAAGTT